>NC_012871.2:46423271-46529049 GCF_000003195.3 Sorghum bicolor
ATTTATAGCAGCCCTCGGCATGGAGATCAAGCCAATCATGGAGATACGTGCGGCTGATGTCCAAATCGAAGTGGAGTCCGGCTCCGTTACAAGGTGGAAGAAGGGTCTCACCAGTGGGTTCCACCTATGAAAGGTCGAAATGGCTAGAGGGGGTGAATAGCCTATTTAAAATTCTACAAACGACGTTATAGAGAAGAGATATATCCAATCAATCACAAACACAATCACAAGAGATAATCCTCGACACAAGATGACACGTGATTTTTTGCCGAGGTTCACTTGCTTCTCAGCAAGCTAGTCCTCATTATGTCAATAGACCCACTTGATGGATCACTAGTTAATTTGCAATTCAATGCTAAACCCTCAGCGGGTGCCACACATCTGCTCTAAGATGGGGATCCTCCAAGCCACAAGCAATCGACTAGAGTAGCCAATTGCGATCTCCCGTGGGGAAGGCTCAAGAACCCATCACAAACCACTTGGCGAGGCTCGAAACAATCTCCAATCACGAGCTCAACACCACCGCTGCTCCAAGCCACTAGGGCATTAGGAAACACCCAAGAGTAACAAAAGATCCATAGCAAACTCAAGAATCAAGTGCCACTAGATACAACTCACTAAGCAATGCACTTGAATCTCAATCAATCTCACTAGGATTAGCAATCAAGCAAGGAGATGAGTGGAGGAAGTGTTCTCTAGCTCAAAGTATGTCTCAAATGTTCCAAAGTGCAAGAACTAAACCTCCAAAACTGGCCACCTCCTATCCAAAACTGGGTTGAACTCGGGGTCACCGGACGCTCGACGGGGAGCCACCGGACGCTCGAACCCTACATCTGGTGCCCTGATGACGGCCACGTGTCGTCCTTTTGACTCTCATGCATTGTTCTCTAAGGGTCACCTGCAAACCACCAGGCACAGTTGAGTGAGCATCGGACGCATCCGGTACTCAACAGACCCGTATGCAGAGAGGGTTGCAAAACGCTCGATCACCGGACGCTGTGCACCGGACACTCTCTGGTGTGTCCGATGCTCTGTCAGAAAGCTACGCAGACTTGCATGCTGACCCCAACAACCACCGAACGCTCACACATCAGACCCCTACGTTCAGTGCTGAGCGTCCGGTGCGCTCGGCTTACACACACCTGAGACTGACACCTCACCGACATGCAGGTGCAGCGTCTGGTGCTGCCAACACCTGCGTCCGGTGACACTCCCACAACTTCCCCATGATTTGCACCCGCACAATAGAAAATATGTGTTTTATTTTTTTAAAAGCGTCGAATCCCACCTCGCAAACTGTTGACTCTTCTTAGCGTCACTACCTAGGATTGTCAGTCCCTAGCACAACACTAGAAAATGCTTGTGTGACACTAGAAGTGGCAAACGGTTTTACCGCAAGCGGACGGTGGTCAATGTAGCACTTCACTAGGAGTATTCTAGGTATTGTATTTTCCACGGGGAACGAGAAGTGGACTAACTAGAACAATTGAGTCATCGGATGATGATGAAACGGCTTAGGATTGGGTGGAGAGGTATTTCTAGTATTTGGCTTCTCGCTAAGCTATCCTAAGTATACTTGAGAGTTAACTCCCTTCCTATTGTGGCTGATAGGTGAACAGGGTGTGGCGAAACACTTCCCTAGGAAGCTACCATGCAGGCCAACTATTATTTGCAACTTGCCTAACAACACACTGAAGAGAACTCCTAATGTCCAGCAGAGGCCTATCATGCTTCGCTGTTGGCGTCCTTCAAGTGCGACAAGAAGTCCACAAGGGCAGACTTAGTCTAGACACCACGTCTACACTAATTCTACTACTGTAGACCCAGCTAAGGTTTCGAGCACTTCACACAAGGCAAAGCAATGTGCCAGATAGGCCGGCTGTATACTTAAAATAAACTAAGACATAAAGTAAATACTGGAAGTACTCAGATAAAAGGCAACTAGAAAGAAGACTTACTAGAAGACAAGCATCTGCTGAGGCGCTCCTGGAAGAAGACTCCCGACAAGTCAGGACTCCTACTCGGGGAACTCCTCACTCTCTTCCCTCTATTCTCATACTAGCTAAGAGTAGCTCTTCCTAAGATACATCATGCTTAACTAGGCTCTCTAAGGGGGTATTTATAGGGGGAGATGGAGTAGGGGCTACTCCAGCGCCACGTCAGCGATCCGCGTGCTCCTTCTTCTCCACCGTTGGATCAAACCGACCATGGAACCGCCATATGATCAATGGTTGGGAATTTCCATCACATGTCTATTATGAGGATGTCGGAGGGAGTGAAAGCTGGGCTCTAGCATTCTCCACTATGCGGCCCACGAGCAAAGTGTATGGAGAAGGGAAAGCTGGGCTCTAGCCCAAAGAAGGAAGAGTAGACCGCGACAGATTCGGGCCAAATTCTAGAGAGAGTGAGGGAGAGAAAATAAAATCCTTTCATTTTTTCAGTCTTTTCTGAAATAGATTTCAAAAGAATTTGAAAACATTTTGAATTTGAAACAACCACTCAAGCAAAAATAAAAGTAGCAGCATAGATGCTCAAACATATAACTAGACCTTATAGTTGATTTTAGTTTAATAAAAAATATTATTTTCTACATTCCAATGCTCACAAAAATGCAATAAACCCTATTTTTAGAAATATATAAATTTTAGGGTGTTACATAAGCAATCTACAATTTTTCCATGACCAAAAATAGATTTAGACCTGGTTGAAATCAACCCGGTCTTAGGCAAACAAACCTAGACTGGCCGATTTTCATGGGGCTGGCTCGACCGCTCGACCTGTCCGACCATGAACGGAATACCGATCTGGCACGTTTTGGTACCCAGCCGGGTTCATTTTGGTTGGCAGCACCCAAAACCTTCTTCTGTGCTTCATTGTGGTTCGAATATGTTTGTTGATTGTGTTGACCTCAGGAACATCTTGGTGGAGTCTATTACAAGTGTCAGTACATATTTACTATCAACAAAATCCTAATCCTAATTCATTTGCACATTAGCTCTGACCTTATTAAGTTTTGGTGTATATATATATATATATATATATATATATATATATATATATATATATATATATATATATATATATATATATATGTGTGTGTGTGTGTGTGTGTGTGTGTGTGTGTGTGTGTGTGTGCGCGCGCGCGCGTGCGTGTGCGTGTGCGTGTGGGGGTGTGTGTGTGTGTCTGCTCGTGTGCGTGTGCGTGCGTGTGCGTGTGTGTGTGTAAGCTCTATGTTGATTTACAAGGTAGTTTCCTCACTATTTTGTGTCTCTTTGTTCTATGCCATCTCCTATGTTCATTGTGAGATATGGAAAGGGAAAAATCTTAATCACCGGCAATGTGTTTTGCAATAATATAATCCACTAACATATATTTAGTTCTCTATATTAACATGTCAAGCCATCCAGTAACATTAATTGACAGAATATTTCTTTATATAAGTAATTATATATAGTTTAATTTTATTCAAAATTATTTGTTATCATACCATCGGTGATGAGTCATGTGATCAGTTATTGTTCTGACATATTATTATTATCATATCATCGGTCATTTCTAGGAGATGAGTGACATGTGGCAAGAGAGAACACAGTTTTATTCTTTAAGCTGCACATTGATATGGTACCACACCTTGGCTGCCCTTGGGTACACTTTTATGGGACACAGGGAGTACAAACCATGGAAGCATGCATCCACCTGTAGGACGGTGTGTAGCTGCTTAATTATGCAGACGTACTAGCCACAACTTTCTTCATTCTGCCTGTTTGTTTGAGCTTATTTATCGAATCTACTAGCCATACAACAGTCAGCGAACAATACTTTTAGCTATGTCAGCCAAGCGAACAAGCCGGGTCCAAAAATGTTTCCCCCAACACAAAAATCAAGTCATGTTTTGACATTGTCGTCCAAAGTCAAAAAGTTAAAAATTTTGACTATTTCTCCTTTGACTATAATATATGTACAACTATAGCAAAAGTTGTCATTATTTACAAACATATATGTAAACTCAAGACTTAGTTAAAATTGAAATAGTTGACATCAACTAATTCTAAAACACCATTATTTGTGACTAGAGGGAGTATTTATGATTCCATGGAGTTCCATTGGGCAGCATAACATACTTTGTGATGAACCCACCAGCAGGTCATTTTTCGGGGACGCTATCATAAGTTTCTTGATTGCATGGCGTTATATAACTTATGAATTCACTTGAGTCTTCACAAGCATCTATTTTTTTATTTTTCTTTGGTTTTCTGGAAACCACTAACAGAGGTGTGTACCATAGATACCAATTGACAGAGGCGAAAGGAAAGGCCCACATCAATTAATAAAAAATAGATGGCTCTAAAAGTAATTCTTGTACTAGTGATGTGTGTGTTTTTTCTAATATAAGTTTCCAATTTGGCACTATGATTATAGCAAAAACCACATAAAAGTACACTCCACCACAACCCTTAATCAGCGACTGACTTGAAGTTGCTGTAAGGGGTGTACAACGATGGATGGTCCAAGGCTAAAACTTATAGCGACGGACCCCAGCAGTTGCTGTTGAAGCCATCATTGTATGTATATAACGATGGACTTTATCTTTAGCAATGGACCATCCATCGCCCTAGCAATTAAATTGGTAAAAAAGTCCACATATATTTTAAACTGGACCTGTTCAGAACCAATACAATACTGAATGACATACACAAATGGGCACATTTATCATACTCTCGTACATCCATATCAAATGAGTACATAATCATGTGCCATCAAGCTAACATACAAGCATGCATATAGTAGGTGAATACATAATCTAGCTAAGTCATCATCATCCAAAAGTGATCCAACATTATGACCATCAAGGTTTGAGTCCATAAACTAAAACTACTAGATTGTAATCCAAAAGCATTCAAAGATAGCATCAAGCCCACAACATTATGACCATGTGTTTACAGCATAAGTTTTCACACTAAAAGATGATATGAATGTGCTGAGTGTGCTGCTACTTTTCCATCCTTCAAGCAAAAACCACCTGAGTGCCCGGAAAGATAGAAAGGGGTGTGAGATATAAAAATCTTAGCAAGTAAACTACTTTAATAAGCTATTTAAACTACATATTTATTAAGCATTGATTTAATCTTCAATTATATGCAAACCAACTCCATATGCCTATGCATGAATGGGGTGTAATGCAATGTTATAAAAGAAAAGGTATACCACATATAACCGCATGATTGTCTCACAATAGAGAAAACAAGGCACATTCCAATACATGAGCATCATCAACCATTAGTAATGAATATAAATATTCACATAGGAAGCACAGAGGATGAGTCAAAAGAATGAATCATGGTTTGAAAGGCCATAGTATATTAGTTGTGGTTCTGAATTTCAAGGTGGAGGTAGAGGAAATAACAAGTTAAAGCTTGTAGCAAACCACCGCCACGTTTACTTGCCTCCAATGAAGTGAAGACTACTCGACGTACGATATGAAGCGCTGCCACCTACTTAAAAGGTATTATAATATTAGAGAGAGAACTCATACTGCCATAAAGAGGAAATAGGGCACGCGCTGCCTTGCAGACCACCTCAACTAGCAATACGGTGTACACCTCGAGTTACACCGTGTTCAGCATAAAAAACCAGATGGAGGTTGTGCCAAGGGAGTAATGAGGCGCCCCGATAGGAGAAAAACGCAAGAAATCCTTGTGCACAAGTCCATTTCAGGCAAGGGAATAAGTTCTTCCTCTAAACCCATCTGGTATTGGAGGAATATTGAAGGCATTCTTGAGGAAAATGGTGCCCGACTCAAGTTTGGCGTCCCAGCACACGCATGGCAGGTCGATCGATCTGCTCCGCCACCTCTGAGCTGCAAACGACCAAGTCACCGCGTCCCTCGTCGTCAAGCTGCCTACTGCATCTCCAAAGAACTCCATCAGTCGTCTTACTAGTTGCTCGCTAGGGATGTGACGAGCTCCCTGGCCGCGATGGCTCCCATACTGATTGCGCCATCGATACAGAGGGCACTATGGCAGATCATGGCGAAGGAACCATTGGCTCCTGATCATGCCGTCTCGGGCAAATTCTAGGATCCTGACTCCGATTCAGAGTGCGAGGACCTAGGTGATGCGGAAACTTGTGTGCTGCATTGCCATCACCCCTCCGATCCAGCAGCCTATGTCAACCTCTCTGATCCATCATGAGATGATCATGAACACGCTACACTGTCAACCACCGCTTCCAGCTACGACATCACTATTCCTAAAGGAAGTTCGTGTGCCTTAGAAGGGACTATGGAAGGGACCTCTTATGCCGTGATGTATCACACTGGTGGCAAAGCTAGGTGACTTCATCCTCCCAGTGCTGTAGAGAGGGGTGCCAAGCGGTGGTGGCTAGCCTCGCAGCCATGTTCGTCATGCCACCGGACGGGATCATTGCACCGGCTAGGGCGGCGCTTGAGATTCTAATCAAAGGGAATTCAAACTTCAAGACCATGAACCAGGGCGTCTGAATTAGATCCTACCCAACTTGGACAACTGAACAGACCAAACCAGACCAGGAATGCCACGTGGGAGGCAACACATCAGAACACCCCGTCCCTTGACGTCACTTGCCATAGAGCCGCACAACCAAGCCCTATCGCGGCACCGGTTCTCTGTGGAGCTAAACGTCAGTTGATAGACATCTCCGCCTTCCACACCACCACCGCCTAGGTGCTCCACGCCATTGCCTCGGTGCTCTCTTATCAGGATGCCCTCATGACTGGGAACCACAGCTACTCTCGGTGTAATGGCACGCGGGGGGTGCATAGGGCGTCGGGCACCGGCCATAAGGCAGTGGTCGTAGTCGCGGCGTCAACACAAACACCAACTTTGACAGCTCCGGGAGCGTCTTGGATGATGAACAAGGCAAGCAAAAACAGAAGGATAAGGAACAATCTATGAAGTTAGAATGCAGCATATGCATAGAGGAACACTTCACTAACTAGTGTTGGCTACTTCGAGGCCTGAAACCTACAGTGGCCTATTGCGGCGCTGCTGAGGATGGGATGGGGTTTTTCCAGATCTAGATGGCAAGAATTAATCAAATTGTCATGCCTGCTCTTTCATTAGTAGCTGCTCTCATCACTGTGGAGGTGAGCGAGGTATCTGCTCAGTTGCTCCATTCTGAACTTGCGAGGATCATTCCAATTTGGTGGGACTAGGAAGTGCAAGCGCAGGGAGCCAAGTCTTTTCTTTTTTCATTCCCTAGCAAGGAAGAATTGGAGCACATGATTGCAATCGGCTCAATCACGAACAAGGAGGGCACTATTGCTTTTGCACAGTTCACTGATGATGTCCAGCCAATAAAAGTTTTGTAGCCGGTCTGGGTAAGAGTCAATAATGTTCCTCGGGAGCTATGGTCATTTCTTCCTTTGTGGGTAATTGGATCCTTCATTTGGGCCACTCAAAAGGTTGGACATGGTCCATCTCCAGGCAATAGGTAAGGTTTGCATCTGAGTCGTGGTATTGGATGTTAAAAAGATCCTTAAGTTAGCTATGTATGTGCAATTAGTAGTATTTACCGCTTTTACTTTAAACCTGATGAAGTTGTGCAACATGATGCTTCTAACCCTGATGATGATGACCTATTGGATGATGCTGAAAAGGATGCTGATGGGGGAGACTAGGTGATTGAAGACATGGAGGATCCTGATCCTACTACTGAAAATGATAACAATGGCACGTTTGACAAATCCCTAGCACCTCCTCAAAACATGCCTCCTCAGCAGCAAGCATCTTTGGTTAATAAGGATATGGCATGTGAGCAACTGATGGATGAAATCAGTTTCAAGGTCATGCTTGAGCCAGAGGATGGGATGGAAGAAGAGTGGACAACATATAACAATTTTGTTGATTCCCCTAACAAATTTCAACCTTCTTTTGTTTTTTGGTCACCACCACTAGAGAGTGGCGACGCTCCTGACGCCACTCTTCACTGCTCGATGGATGACGATGCTATGGTCTAGGATAGTTTGGGGGGCTCTACATCGCCCACTGCCCCCCATGCTAAGTAGCCGGCCATGAAACTAGCCATGGTGTTCACCACAACGCTGGTTGTTGCCCCCTCGCCGGCTTTGGGGCAAGGCACTGAGAGGACCGATGCCACAACCACACTCATGGGGGGCACCCTACCACTATCTAGTGCCACTGCTTCGCCACTAGGGGGCACCATCGCACCGACTGCCCAATCCTCCATGCCACCAAGGGGGAGCACCCCGGCCCTCGTTGCTCTCCCTACCATGCCGATGCTGGGGGACACCATGGTCCATGCTGCTCCCAACCCCACCGCCACACCTATGGGGGCACCAGTGCCCCTGCTTCGCCGCTAGAGGGCACCATTGTGCCAACTGCCCCCCAATCATCCACGCCGACGAAGGGGGAGAACCCCGACCGTCACTGGTCTCTCGGCCATGCCAATGCTAGGGGGCACCGTGGCCCCTACTGCTCCCCTCATTGTTGAGGGGGAAGTCACGGGTGGTGATGCACCGACAGCCACCTCTCTTGGACCACCGCTTGACGCCCCCATCGCATCTAAGGTGACCGAGGGGGACGGACCACTCTTGTACCCTGTGTCCCCTAGGGACGTTGTTGTGGCACCGACCGGCATGGGGGGTCCTGCACCACCTTCGACCCCCAAGCCACATGTCCGGGCAGGGCCGACACCCTGATCACGTCAGCACCAACGCCCGCTACATTCCTAGATGAGGCTACGGGCTGGGGACTAGAGATCATGCCACACCTCCTACGACACCACATATGCGAGTTGTTGATCAGGTTGGACCCGCAGTTACTACTGCCCTGGCAGTTGGGGACACCGTGCTAGTAGTGACCATAGCTCCCATAAAGGCATTGTGTCGAAGCATAAGGAATGTGGCTACAACGGACATCTACACCCCACACCAGGCCGAACGACTGACAACAAAAAAGAACCTTGAATTTCTAGGTAATTCATTTACTAGTTTTCCAAATTCAAAAGTTTTTTCAAACCTTGGTAGGGTAGGCATCAAACTAGGGACCTTGGATGTTGTAGCTATAAAAAAATAGAGGTAGACAGGTTGATTCTTTGTGCTAATCAAAAGAAGGGTTTTTCTAAATCTAAAGCTCCAAACATCGATAGTGATGATGAGCAGAAAAACCGACTTGAGACAATTCTCAGCCACGCTTGTGGAAATCTAAATGAGAATTTGCTGGACATAGAGAATGATCAAATCATAGATCTCTCTCCACTCCGTTGCAACAAGAAATATAATAATGCCAAAAATACATATAATGGCAAACTCCCCAAAAACCAACGACTCCCTCAAAAATTATTATAAAATGAAAGGGGTCTTCTGGAATAGCAGAAGTCTTGCAGACTTGGCTAAACATAGGTTCTTGGCAGAACTAGTTAAGTTAGAGCAAATAAATTTTATTGCTCTCTCCAAGACTCGACGGGATTCTTTCTCGGATCATGTTCTCAAAAATCTTTGTGGGGCACATGATTTTCTTTGGCATACAATGGCACCGCATAGTATATCGGGGCATCCTTCTAGGTGTGGACCTGAATGTTTTCGACATTCGAGTCATTGATGAGGGAAATTTTTATGTAAAATTCGCCCTTAGAATTAAACCAAATGACTTCAAGTTTGTGCTATATTCCGTATATGGGCCAGCACAATCCCAAAACAAAAGTGCTTTCCTAGTGGAACTCACCAACACATGCTCCAAAGAAACACTTCCATATATGATAGCAGGCGATTTCAATATAATGCGGACTCCACAGGATAAGAGTTCAGGGGATTTTGATCCTAAATGGCCTAATATTTTTAATGTTTTCATCAAATCTCTGGATCTTAAAGAGATAAGGAAGTTAGGATGCCTGTTTACTTTGGCGGGACTAGGGGATAACCTAACTTTTGAAAAGTTGGATAGAGTCCTCGTTACTACTGAATTTGAAACCCTATTCCCATTGACGACACTTGAACCTAGTGATAGGAATATTTCAGATCATACACCCCTTGTGCTTAACACAGGGGCTTCAACTCACTAAACCCAAAACCATCCTTTCAAATTTGAGAGGGGATGGTTGATAAGAGATGGATTTTATAATATGGTTGCAATATTTGGCAATCACCATGCTCTGGGTTGACCCAGCTTGAACGTTGGTAGTACAAGATCCATAGGCTCAGACAATATCTAAGAGGCTGGGCAAAACACACGGCAGGATCATACAGAAAAGAAAAAAAGACTCTGCTAGCTCTTTTAAAAAATCTTGATAAGAAAGCTGAAAACACTCTCTTGTCTGATCAAGAAGTTAATATAAAACATTATCTAAAAGAGCACTTAGTTAGCCTTCTTAGAGAGGAGGAACTAAAATGGTATGAGAGAGCCAAAGTCAAAACCCTTTTGGAAGGGGATGCAAATACTCGATTCTTCCATCTAGTGGCCAATGGGAAACATCACAAGCAACATATCTACAAACTTGAAAATGATCAAGGTGTTGTGGATGATCATCTCAAAAGTCACATTACAACTTACTATAAAGACCTCTTTGGCCCCCCAGAAAATTCCGATATCTCCCTTATGGAAGATCAAAACCTAGATATCCCACAGGTATCCCCGGAGGAAAATGATATCCTCATTAGCCCGTTCACTGAATCTAAAGTGCGGGATGTAGTTTTTCAAATGGAGCATAATAAAGCTCTAGGCTCAAATGGATTTCCTGTGGAATTCTATCAGGTGTTTTGGGAAGTGATCAAAGATGATCTTCTACCCTTATTTGTAGAACTACATAGCGAGGCTCTAGATCTCTACAACCAAAATTTTGGTGTTATCACTTTAATTCCAAAAGTACATAATGCCACAAAAATTCAGCAATATAGGCTAATTTGTGTACTTAATGTGAGTTTTAAGATATTCACTAAAGTTAGCACAAATAGGCTTAATATGGTAGCTAAAACAGTGGTGAGGTCAACGCAGACTGCCTTTATACTGGGCAGGAACATAATGCAAGGGGTCGTAATCCTACACGAGACCATCCATGAATTACACAAGAAAAAAACAGATGGTATCGTTTTCAAAATTGTCTTTGAAAAGGCATATGACAAGGTGAAGTGGTCTTTCCTACAACAAACACTACGTATGAAAGGTTTCTCCCCCAAATGGTGTCGGTGGATTGAAACCATGGTCACCGAAGGAAGTGTGGGAATTGAGGTCAATGATGACATAGGTCCCTACTTCCAAACCAACCACAGACTCCAACAGGGTGATCCAATGTCAGCAATCTTATTTAACATCGTTGCAGATATGCTATCTATTCTTATAAATACAGCAAAAGCCAATGGTCAAATAAGAGGAGTCATCCCCCACCTTATACTCGATGGTTTATCTATACTACCATATGCAGATGACACCATTATCTTTATTGATCATGACCCAGAACAGGCACAAAATCTGTATTGCTACATGCTTTTGAACAATTATATGGGCTCAAGATCAACTTCCACAAAAAGCAAAATCTTTTGCCATGGTGCAGCTAAAGAGATGGAATCCTTTTATACTACTCTCTTTGGGTGCAATGCAGGGGACTATCCTTTTAGATATCTAGGGATCCCGATACACCATAGACAACTCCTGAATTTCGAGTGGAGAAAGGTGGAAGAACGTTTTCAAGAGAAACTCTCTTGTTGGAAAGCGAAATACCTATCATATGGGGGAAGACTAGTTCTGCTTAGTTCAGTTTTAAGCAACTTACCCATGTTTATGATGTCCTTCTTTGAGATAACTAAAGGAGTCATTAAAAACCTAGATCATTTTAGATCTAGGTTCTTCTGACAAGGCTCTTAAGAGAAACATAGATATAGACTTGCCAAACGGGACATCATGTGTCGTCCTAAGGACCAAGGAGTCTTAGTATCTTAAATTTACAATTGCAAAATAAGTGCCTACTAGCCAAATGGTTGGTTAACCTGCTAAACACAGAAGACATATGGCAATCTCTTTTAAGGAATAAATACCTAAGATCCAAAACTGTCACTCAAGTGGCAACCAAACCAAATGACTCTCATTTCTGGAGAGGCCTCATGCATATCAAAGATGAGGTGTTGGCTAAAGGTTCCTTTGATATTAAAGATGGAACCAACACTAGGTTTTGGGATGATACATGGGTAGGAGATAAGCCCCTAAAAGTGAAATATCCGTCTTTATATAATATAGTGCGTGATCCTTGTGCGACTATCTCAAAAGTGATGGCCTTATTGACGGTCCTTAAGTATCAAATTTACTTATCAAATAAACAAAGAAAAGGATCCAAATGCAACCGACATCTAGACTTAGGGTTTTATTTGACAGAATTTCACGAGTTTTGGTGTTTGTCTATTTCTGTAGGGGGTTATTAGAATTATGGAAGAAAGGCCCACACGTCAGGTTTACATAAAGATATTAACGTGCCGCGCAATTATCTTACATCTAGAAGAGTCCAGAAGCCACGGGAATGAACGGGAGACCGGACGGGCTCGGGGGCAGGGCGCCCGCCCTCCCCCCTAGGGCGCCCGCCCTGGCCTTTCCACCAATCACGGCCAATCTCGCGGATCATGCTCCACCGACCTAAAGGATCAAGGATAACCGTTCAATCAATGTCAGTTTGATCCAACGACCCATATTCACTTGGAGGGACTATATAACCAGACCCCCTGGCCCCTGGAGGAGAGCACCTCTCAACCTTAATTCATTATTCATCAGGGAGAAGAAGCCTCTGATCAAGCCCTAGAGCCACCACATCAATTAGATCTCTAGTTTAGCATAGCTACATAGGATTAGAACTAGAAGGAGTCAATCTTAGATTGGTTTCCGCATCTGTCAAGAGGATTCTTGGTAATTCTCTATTGTTCTTCAATTGTTCATCTTTGTTCTTCGATATTATGAATATGACTTTGTTCTACTTCAATATATTGATTATGACTTTGCTCTACTTGTTTATATGCGCAATTATATTGATCTTAGTTTATCATAGTTATATACTTAGCTTAGTTAGATTGGAATTATATACATGTTTAGGATTGTATAGCGTTTATCCATCGGATCCTTGGGTAAATGATAGATATTGTGTAGGCGTGGTGCTTATACCGTATTTATCTGCGATTGTACCCTATATGCGAGATCGCGGGGTAGTTCGTGGCAGTGACAGCTCCATTGATTCTTATATAGTCCCCCTCTCGTGTATAGGGATGGCAGAGCAACATTATTACAGGGGAGTGGTTGCGATGTTTCTCATATTCCTTGATAATATCACTATGCATGGGTGTAGTCCTGTCTCGCAATGATTGCTAAGTATAATTGCACTAACTATGATATGCTACACTGTATAGTTAAGAATAACTTAGGAAATATTCTTGTAGTTCATCCTAATTCCATGCTAATGACTTGCTAGAATATCTAATTGAGGTGCTTATCTTATTTATATGTGACTAAGTTATGCTGATTACATTAATTATCTTTGTCACCATTCATTACTTTATATATATCCTTTATGTGACACTTATTTTTGTATGAAAGAGATAGATAGATGCTCTCAATTATACATGCAATGATAGATACTCAATTCTATGTTCCATACTATAATCAACATTGATGTTTAGCAATCCCTTCCCAGTGGTAAAAATATAAATAACGATACCTGGAATACTTCCCGGTTAAAATGCTACATCGGTATTAATGTGTGCGCTTGCAGATCCCATTTGATTATTTATTTAGAAGAGCAATTGCATATTTCAATTCCGCGTCTCTTATGTCATGCTGGGGATGCCAGCTTGGCTTAAGTGGCATGAGGGATAGGTTTGGCATTTTTGGCGCCGTTATCAGAATTAGAAAACAATCTACTTTTGGTAGTGACGTTAAGAATGCCCAACAAGCATTTTTGGCGCCGTTGCTAGGGAACGTTGATTACTAATCAGGAATGAATATAGAATTTTGAGTCATCATTCGTATCACTAATATGATTGAGATTATCAATTCTCTCATACAGTTTTACCCTGATATTTTTCTATTTTATCTTATGCAGGGTAATGTATGAATAGAAGACATCTTCCAGGAAATTTTGTTGACAATCCCGAAGCATTATTCAGAAAAACAAGAGCCAAGCTCAAGAAGAGATCATCAACACTTCAGCACGAAGCTTCATCCAATCAAGAAGATCACTGAAGTTTCACCCGGAACTTGTCTTCAGTGTTCGAAGTCATGGCGAACAAATCGATCCGTGAGTTCTCAGCTCCCACTACGGACAACATCCGCACTGGACCTGCTGCAGAGATTGACGACAACTTTGAACTCAAGCCTGGACTTATCAACATGGTGCAATCCAACCAGTTCTGTGGGAAGGCACATGAAGATGCTAGTGCTCATCTTCAACACTTTCTGGAGATTTGCAGCACATTCACCATATCAGGAGTCCCCAGAGATGCTATACTACTTCGCCTCTTCCCATTCTCACTGTTAGGGAGAGCGAAGCAGTGGTTCTACGCTACAAAGGAGAAGAATACTACGTGAGCACTCTGCTCTACAAACTTTCTGGCTAAATTCTTTCCCATGGGCAAGACCCAGCAACAACATGATGAATCCATTCCAGAAGCATGAGACCGCTTCCAAGACTACATCCTAGAATGTCCCCATCATGGAATGGAGAGCTGGCTACTGATGTAGACGTTTTATCATGGGCTCGGCAATAGTGCCCGAGAGACCATGGATGCTGCAGCTGGAGGAGCATTCTTATCACTCACCATATCACAAGCCACAGCTCTTGTGGAGAAAATGGTGTCCAACCAAAGCTGGAATGAAGAAAGGGCCCAGACACGCAAGAGAGGTGGAGGTATGCATCAGCTCAAGGAGGTAGACATGCTGTCTGCAAAGCTAGACCTGCTCATGAAGAAGCTCGATGATAGAGCTGGAGATAATTAAGAAGTTATGCACATCTACGACTCTCACATGACTTATGAGGAGTGTGGAGATACTGGACACTCAGGCAATCACTGCCCTGAGATGCTTGAGGATGTGAACTACATCATCAACAACAACAACTACTACTACTACCGTCCTCAACAAAATCAAGGTTGGAATCAACAGAGGCCTAACTACTCAGGTAATTATCAAGGTAACAGTTCTTACAACAATAATAATAATTTTCCACCTCTAAGAGAGTTAGTGTCTAATCAAGGAAAGCTAAAGGATAACCTATCTAAAAAATTGGCATCTAATGATAAAATGCTAGAAAATATAAATAATAGAATGGATAATTTCTCTACTGCCATCAAGAATCAAATTAGCTTTAATAAAATGATTGAATCTCAGTTAAACAAATAGCTGCTGCTGTTCCTGCTACTAACCCCGGTATGCCATCACAACCAGAAGGATTAGAATCTGCAAATCTTGTAGACATGTTTTATGCAGGTAACTATTGGAGTAACCCTGTCACTGAAGTTACTACTGACCTTCTGCCTGTCAAGAGAGGTGATCCAGGACGCCCCGTCATCCCGATCTCCATCGGCATGGTGGACTTCCCAGAAGCACTCTACAACTTTGGCTCTAGCGTCAACATTATGCCCAGGGTACTCTATGAAAAATTCTTTACATATCCTTTATTAGAAACAACCATGTGTTTGCAGTTTGCAGATCAGGCGTTAAGTTTCCCAAAGGGAATATTGAAGAACCTCTGCGTCCGAGTTGGTACCTTTTACGGCCCAGCAGACTTCGTGATAATAGAGACCGGTAATGATGAGAGGGCACCCATCATCTTAGGGAGGCCATTCTTAAACACCTCGGGAGCTGTCATCTACGCTAGCGCTGCCAAGATCTGTTTCTACATCAAGGGAAGGAAGGAGACGTTTTCCTTCAAGAACAAGACTACACAAATCCTAGAGCAATCTCGACATGAACCAAGGAAGAGGACCAACAGGAGGAACAGGAACAAGCAAGTGTGGACCGAGTCAGCTAAGATGGTCACTGCAGTTCTTGAAGGACAAGATCATCGACTTAAGTCACCGTTTCTAACCAAGAAGGACGACCCAGGAATGCCAAGCATCTATTGCTCCATAAATGGATACAACTTCTACAAGACGTTTTGCGACACCGGATCGGGCGTCAACATAATGGCCGCAGACACCTATCGGCTCTTGTTCGGAACCATGCCCCTAAAACCAACATACATTCAGCTCCAGATGGCAGATCAGACATTTCGAGAGGTTAAAGGTATAGTAACTGATGTCCCTGTCAAAATAGACAATCATTTTATCTATACAGACTTTCAGGTTGTTGACATGGGAGAAGATGAATACGATCCACCCGTCATCCTTGGAAGACCGTTCCTCAGCACCGTTAAAGCAATCATCTAAATTGGAACTGTAGAAGTCCATATGCACTTCCCCTCAGAGAAGGTACGCCGCTATTTTACTGACCCTAACTATATCGTTGAAGACTCTAAGCAGGTCAGGACAAGAAGAAGACGACGCAACCGCAATCAGAAGAGGCAAATCATCAAGGACGGATGGGCAGACTATGAAGGAGAAGTAGTAAGGTCTGAAGACATACAGCTTGAACAAGATTATCCTGAGGAGACCGTAGCACCGAGTCAGGTGTGGAAAGAGAAGATAACTATACACGAAGAGGAGGTGCTCGAGTGGAAACACTTAGCTTGATAAATGGGGGTGCTCTCCCCCAAAGCTAGATTTTGACGTAATTTGTTCTCATGTAGCTAGCAGGTGGCAGAGGTGTATTTGAATGTCGACAGCACCCTAACAGCGATTAGGATGTCCTCCGTCTGCTAGTCTTCTTTGATCCTTGAATTCTGTGGAGCTCAAATAGACAACAAAGCTTTGTGGAACTGGTTAAGTGTTAGCATAAAATCTCTTAGTTGTTATCATGTTGAGCTTCCTCTAATAAATATTACTCTCTTTGGTAGGATTATAAATTTATTTTTATATTTTCATTTTTATAGGACAGGAATATATTTATTTTTACGCCACCATAGTGAATGTACTTATGGGTTTTATGCCACGAGCATACTCACATGGGGCTTACTGTTTTTAACATTTTTAATTTCTTTTCAAGATAGCATAATTAACTAACAAGCTATTTAAGGAAAGTAAATAATTTAAAGAAAAAAGGAATGCAGAAAGAATAAATATGGATAACTACCGATTTTACCTTTCGGCGAGGGTTCAATGTTTTAAGTCTTCTGAACAAGATTTCTCAC
This sequence comes from Sorghum bicolor, assembly GCF_000003195.3. NCBI lineage: Eukaryota > Viridiplantae > Streptophyta > Magnoliopsida > Poales > Poaceae > Sorghum > Sorghum bicolor. Next base: position 46,440,523 of record NC_012871.2, read on the forward strand.
TGTGTTCATTCTTTAGGTGCGTCATTTGATTCAGGTGTGGTCCTTGATGTCTACACCTGTTGATACGGTGTCACCCATGTTCTTTGTTTACTGGCAGTTCGAAGTGCAGCGTTGGCAGCATCCTCCTCAGTCTTTTTGTGCTCGTAGATCCAGGTCCTTCACTTGGTGGAGTCTGGGAGTTGTAAAACTCCTCCATGTTTTGCTCAAAGTGTACCTGCTCATAGAGACAAGGTAGAGATCAAGTGCATGGGCCCTGTTGGTGGAAAACACCAACAGAACAAAAAGTGTATTTGTTCTTCTCTAACCTTAAGCATAGTGAGCAAGACAAAATTGATGGATAATAAAATCATGAGTGTAGCATTTAAAACATTTGTCAGATCAGATCACTCAACCTAATGGAAAGATAATTTATCTATATTTATGTTTTTTTATATATCTTCCAAAGATTGAGTGTGCAACATTTTAACTCATATGATTAGGAGTGTGGGATCACAAAGGTGGAAGGACTAAACATATTGAATTGATTGGGTTGGTTAATCTAGAGTTGTAAATCATACATGTTTGTCTCTTTTATTCATGTGAACGCCAGAACCAAGGAGAAGCTTATAAAAGTAATAGTCAAGTACCTTAAGATGTTACCTTACTTGAAGAGTGATGGTATAGTATCACCTTGTGGAAGCTTTCCTTTCTTGGCGGTTGTGCATCGTGTTTGTGGCACCCTCCATGGATCATCTCTTATGAGCTATGTCTTCCTTGTGTAAATTATTAAACTTCATGTGTAATTTATCTCAGGAATTCCCAGGTCGATATTGAAAGTTTTCCTGCAGGGGTTAGTCCAACAAAATATCCAATATCTACTATAGCATACTATCGGCTCAAAAATCAACCTAGACATCATGTCTAATTTGATTTAGGAGGGCATTTTAACTTAAGCACCATGCTTAATTTAAAATCCCTTGGAAGTAAGATCATCATTCCTAAACTAAGCACCATGCTTATTTAAGAGATAAATGAAACAACTCAAAACCTAGACATATACTAAAGCAAATAAAGGTAGCATGAGAGCATTTATAGAGATCTCCTCAAGTGGAGATGAAGTAGTGTGATTAGTATTTAACAAATTGAGCATATCTCAAAGGTAGGGGCAACCATCATAGCAACATGGCAAAGGATGTTTTTATGTAAAGTACTCCCCCAAGCTTGAATTTTGCAAAATTCAAGTTTGGATTTAATTCAATGTTGTATGATGATTGGTTTGACATACCTTGTGCTTGTCATTCATCCGATCTTCTTGCTCCAATCCTGGAAAGGTTAGTGACAAGAATACCCGAAGGAATATTTTTACAATTATCCTTATATGCTCAATACACAAGGTAAAGTTGCAAATAATTAAAAGCTCATGTTACGATCTGATTAGTGCTTATTTTAGGACACTAAGCTTGTCCTTGAGAAACCATCATTTTATGTCGGTGAAGTCGTTTCCCCTCCAATGCTGACTTATATCAAGATCAACTCAATGAGATCTGCAATATTTATTATAGACATATACATCGACAACCGCCCTTTTAAAGTTTTTATAAATAGAAAGGAAGAGGGGGTTGGAGATCTCAAATGTGGTGATGTTTGAGAGACCAATACATTGGGAAGATGTTGCCTATGAGCATGGAGTAAACGAAGTGGCTATGAAATAAATTCCATGCTCATTAATGTTATCTTCGTCTCCAATCTGAATGTTCTGAGTTTCTCCTAGATTGGACTCGCCTATGTCCTCTTCTGTAGTTGGATGAATCTCATCTTCAAAGGGAGTCAAGAACTCACCATTTGAAATTGAGCCAAAGTCAGAATCCATTAAGGCTTCTTCCTTGTCCATCCATTCCACACATTCTAGCCATTTAGAACATGTGATCAGGAAAGGGGAGGTGTTAGAATTTTCTATATGGCTTAGCTCTCCTTCTATGACATTACTTGACATGTCATCCTCATGGTCTTTATGACTCCTATGGTTTGATCGTCTTGATGGATTGTTAGGATCATCATGAGATTGAAAAGGAGAGGGATAAGAGAGGTCTCCAAGGTCAAGGATGGATTTAGAATTTGTGAACATGGAAGGGGAGCAGATAGAATATTTTATATGGTTTAGCTCTCCTTCACTTGATATGTCATCCTCGACTTCTTCATAATAGGAACCAGAACATTCTCTAAGAGAACTATTATTGCAAGGATTTGAATTATCCCTACTTGAAGGTCTCTTATGGAACCAGAAGTCTAAACCATCAGCATCTGAAAGATTTAAGGTCAGAATTCCTTCCTCCCTTGGAGAATTTTGGGTATTGATGGTTTAGGATCGATAGCTAAAGTTTGGGATTGAAGTGGTTGTAATTTGCCTATCAAAACTTCCTCTTCTTGTCTAGGAACTGATTCTTTCTCTTTATCAGGGATATAAATGCTAGGAGACTTTCCGCTCATTAAATCAATCAAATTACAAGCTTCACTAGCGGACAGGCGGTGAAAGGATCCTCTAGAGGCCGCATTAAGGGTTTGCTTATTTTCCCTACTAAGGCCCTTAAAAAAGTGAATTAGAAGAATTTCTTCTGGAATAGAAAGATGTGGGCCAGTGAGAGTAAGGTCAATAAAGCGGTCCCATGATTCGCCAAGAGATTCTTCTTCTAGTTGTCTAAAAGAAAGAATCTTGATCCGAAGATCCATCACTTCGGGGATTGGGAAATATTTTAGACAAAAATTATTGGATAGCACCTTGCAATCTCCGTGAGCACTTCCTACGTTGAGTTTATACCAATGTCTAGCTTTTCCCGTTAAAGAGAATGGAAAGAGCTTCCATTTAAGGGTCTCATCGGACATGCCTTCTATGCGAAGGAGGTCACAGATACGTCCAAATTCTTCGAGGTGTGTGTATGGATTTTCCTCACCTTCTCCTGAGAAAGGTTGTTTTTGAAGAAATTCTATGTATTCCGGGCTTATCTCAAAACTAGATGTTATGATAGGCTTTGAAGATTTTGGTGGTTCGAGATGTGTGCCCGTAGGTCCATGAAACTGATAGATAGACATGTTTGCATTCATGATAGACCAGAGATCAAGGATTAGATAAGAAGAAAGAATAGCAGAGATGAGGCAAAGGATAAAAGGAAATATATATATATTTTAGAAAAATGATTAAGCTAGTTTGTAGTCAACTCAGCAACCGTCTCCTCGGCAACGGCACCAAAAAGCTTGTTGACACTTGCTAACACGACTTGAATACTAGGTTGTCATCCCCAGCATGGCACTAGAGTGTACTATGGTATTTATACGCACACAGATAAATCTGCAAGCGCACGGATACCGTTGTAGCTTTTACTCGGTTAAAGGTTTTATCATATCCACAGGGAAACGGGAGAACCAACTACGCTCTAACTTAACCAAGATAGATAGATAGGTGTAAATAGGAAAGATGGTAGAATTGGATAAGAACAATATTAAAGGTAAAATGATAATGGGGGAATATAGAGTAGAGCAATCTAACATATGGGGGATAATAGGAGAATAGAGAGGATAATTAGGGTTTCTCTACTTCAAAGGGGTATGTATGTTTGTGGCGTACCATAAGTATAAAACAACACAGAGGATGCTTATACCTAAGGTCGAGGACTCCTATCAGTTGTTGACACCAGCTAACACCACTTAGATACTAGGTTGTCATCCCCAGCATGGTGCCACAGTGTACAAAGGTATTTATAAATGTAAAGGCTCTCTAGAAAATAATCTATTCTATCCGCAAGCGCACAGATAAAACACCTCATTGTAGCATTTCACCAGGATAAGTATTCCAGGTATCGTTATTTATAATTTTGCTTAAGAGAACAAAAGAGATGAAATTAAAATAAGGATTAAATCTATCAAGGCACAGACTAAAGATAAACTTGCAAGAACATGATTACTAATGAGAAACTCGTCACACAGTCACTTACTTTAGCAGGGGGTAAACCATAAAGATAATGATAATGAATTGTAAGTTCAAGGGTAAATAACACAATGATTAGAAAATAGACTACTCCTCATATATATAGGTGACGTCGGATTAGCTAGAGAATGGATTCTAAGTTATCTACTATCTACTAAGTCATAATCTACTCTAGTTATCTACAAGATCATATATAGCATAAAAGACTCTTCATTCATGTATAAGGAACATTGCTAAAGTAAATCAGAACATTGCAAGACTTACTCCGCAATACCAGTTCTGCCTGTCCTATCAACGGAGGGTGGACTATATAAGAATCAACGAAGCTGTCACTATCGCGAACTACCACACGACCCGGCCAATAGGATACATTTGCAGGTAAACAACATCTAAGCACCACGCCCACATGTGATCTACCACTTAACTCCCTCGCGTCAAGAGCTAAGCGCTTTGCAAACTTATACATAAACTCATTATCAATCATAACTATATCAAATATAGAACTAGAGCAAACTAAGAACATAATAATTAGAGACATAATGCAATTAGAACAAAGAATTAGAGAAAGATATGAATAATACCAATCTTTATTACCGAAGATCCGAATCCAGAGCGTAGTGCTCTACTTCTCTAATTGCTATCTAATCAAACCTCTAAACTTGAAGGATTAGGGAGTAGCTAATTCTAATTCTCTGTGGGAGAGAAGCTCTAAACCCTAACTTTGATGGCTACCTCTAAATAATGATTTCTTTTCCTCTCTCCCCCAGGGGTGGAGAGGCCTTGGTTATATAGTCCTTACAAGTGAATTTGGGCCGTCGGATCAAACCGACATTGATTGTATGGTTTAGATTCATCCTTTAGGTCGGTGGAGCGTAGTCCCGAAAGAGAGTCCTGATTGGACTCTAACCCTGGGCGGGCGCCCAAGGGGGATGGGCGGGCGCCCTGCCCCCGAGCCCGATCGTCTTCCGCTTCCTTCCCGTGCCTTCTAGAGTCTTCTAGATTGAGGAAAATTGCACGGCACGTAATTATCTCGTTGTAAACATGACATGTGGGCGTTCTCTCCATATTCTCTGATAACCCCCTACAGAAATAGATAAACACCAAAGCTCGTGGAATTCTATCAGATAAAACCCTAATTCTAGATGTTTGGTCCATATAGATCCTTTTCCATGTTTATTTGATGATTAATTTTAGTACTTAAGGACCGTCAACACCAGTCCTGCTAACGGGCGGTGGACTACAGAGGACCACGTACCTGTCACCTACGCGGCCTACCACACGATCCGGCTAACAGGGGATATCCACAAGTAATCTAGGCCTAAGCACCACGCTTAGACCTATACTACAACTCTCACCTATAGCGTCCTATAGATTAAAGTACTCAAAAGAGTTGTGAACCAGAACATACATGGATAGTAATTGCATAATGAAATAAGAAGTAGATTACCAATGTCATCCCATGAGCAAGCTTGATTAGAGCTTGGTCATGGTGAAGTACAACCGGAGGAAGAACCGACAGGCCGGCCTCTCCTCCAATCCTACCTCGCTCTCCATCTCGCTACTATCTAGATCTACTCTAGTTTAGAGAAGAGAGGAGAGCTCTCATCTCCAAACCCTAGCTTTTACTCTGTCTATGAATAATGAATAGGGGATGCATAGGTGTCTCCTCCAGGGGCCAGGGGGCCTGCTTATATACCCCTCTAAATGAATGTGGGCCGTCGGATCAAACCGACCTTAATCACACGGTTTTCCTTAATCCCTTAGGTCGGTGGAGCATGATCCGCGAGGCGGGGCCTGATTGGCCGAGACACCTGGACGGGCGCCCAAGGGGAGAGGGCGGGCGCCCTGTCCCCGGGCCCGCTCGGCCTCCCGTTCATTCTCGTGGCTTCTGGAATCTTCTAGATGATAGAAAATTGGCGCACACGTTAATATCCCTATGTAAACCCGACGTGTGGGCCTTTCCTCCATATTTTCTAATAACCCCCTACAGAAATAGACAAACACCAAAACTCGTGGAATTCTATCAAATAAAACCCTAAGTTTGGGTGTTGGTTGCATTTGGATCCTTTTCTTTATTTATTTGATAATTAAATTTGATATTTAAGGACCGTCAACAAGGGTCAAATTACTTTAGATGGAACTTAACCAAATCAGGGTTATTTTCTGTTCACTCTATGTATCTCCACCTTATTGATACACAACCACCTTTTCGTCATAAAAATATCTGGAAGATAAAAATTCCTCTAAAAATTAAGATCTTTCTTTGGTTCCTACAAAGGGTTGTCATCTTAACCAAAGACAACCTCGCTAAGAAAAATTGGAAAGGGAGTCAGAAATGCATCTGTTGTAATGGGAATGAGACTATCCAACACTTATTCGTAGACTGTCCCCTTGCTAAAATGATTTGGAGGATTATCTTTTTTGCTACTAGTCTGAAGTAGCCAAGATCTATCAGCCATATGTTTGGTAATTGGCTTACTAATCAACATAAAAGAATTAGAAATCTGATCTGGGTTGGGGTGGCTGCCACTTGTTGGGCTATGTGGAGATACTGTAATGATGTTATTTTTTATACAATGAAAACAAGGTAACTTTCAGAGGAGCATTTTGGTTATGCTCTTGGGCCCAACTGCAGCGTGACGAGATAGCCAAACACGCCTTCTCCATGATGAGCAAGAAATTAGAAGTGATTGCTCTAGAGATATCCAATAAAGGATGGAAACATTTATATTGTTTGCTTTAGTGTCCTGGTCGATCTATCAGGCTATGGCTTTCTCATTGACTGCTCCAATACTTTGTAATAATTGGTTGTATACATCTACGGATATAGAGGCCAGATATTATTTATCCTTTATCTTAAGAAAAGAGAGGGAACCCATTTTAACAGATACCAACAGTAGGTAAAGTACTCATATTCTCTAACCCGACATACAAGTCAAATAGCATACAAAGAGCCAAGTCAAATGCAGCATTGCTACTTCACCTTTTTATATCTTTTAATCCATAAATTATATTATGGCAACCAAAATCATTTTCAAAACCTACAGACTAACATCTACAACTTTCATAAAGAAGACATATTTTTACCATGCCTTTAAGATAGCATAATCCATAGTTGAAAACAGACCTCGGAATCTGCTCGAGAATTGGGACAGCAAGGTTCACATTTTCATATACCCAGATCCTTAAGTCCAAAAATTATGAAATTTAACCAAAGATCAGAGAATTCCATATCCTACAACTTTTGTATTACTAACCTTTGCAGAAAGAACCAATTAAATGGACTTGAGCAAGACCCAATATTTACTGAAAATCCTGCTGAGAAAACAATACCTTGAGTTTTGAAAAAATCTATATCTAGAGTTTCCCTTATCCTAACATCCTGATTCCTACCAATCTGGAAAGCTATAGGAAAGTACTACAAGTCTCCTATTCTTCATGAAGTCCCATAGTGTCTCTAAGGTTCCCAAAATACACCTATATCTAGTTCTGTCAAAAATTTTGTCAGAACATGATAGCTAACTTAGAAAAATCATATCTCTCAATCCATTCGGAATAAAATCATGAAACTTCACGAGTCTATAGATCTGAAGCTCCTCTACAACTTTCCTATTATTAACATTTGGAGAAAAAGAAATTTAGGTCATAGAAACTACAGTAATAGATACAGTGCACAACTTTAAGGCAGCAGAATCCAAGAGTTGATTCCCAAGGTGGTTCCTCTCTCAATAACAACTAATGCCAAGACCAAAGACCATCTAAACCATCTCAATTAGAGGATGCCAAAGGGAAAAAACTTCTCACCTTGGTTATCCCCAAGCTAGGGCAGCAAGAAACAAATGGGGAAAAGTCGATCTACACCATGTTGAAGGAGAGGGACAGGGATCTGCACCTGTGGGCTTCAGAAAACAAAGGCATTGGTGTGGACGTATGGCGTCGGGCGTCTGCAGATCCAACGGCGGGTGGCGTCGGGGTCTGGTGGGGGCAGGTGTGTGGATGCGGGTGGCGGTGTCGAGGCCCTACCAACTAGCAAGGGTAGGGATTGATGTGGCCGGCCAGCGGGGGAGGGGCTGTGGAGACGGTGGGGGCGTCCAGGCGGCGGGGATGGGGCTGTGGAGGCCGGCAGGGCAGGCTGCCGACGGGGGCACGCGCGGGCGGCAGGGCACGCGTGGGCGTGATGAGTGGAGGCGGTGCTGGAGTGGATAGAGTGTGTGACTTGGTGTGTATGTGGGATGAGTTAGGGTTTAGGTCATTTTGGGCCAAAATTACAGCGAGAAGGGCCCAAATACCGCACGTGAATGGAAAATTTCTATAGCCACTGACCATCCGATGTTGTTCCTGATCTATAGCAACAGACTGTCCAATGCAAAAGAAAAAAATTATAGCCATGGACCATCCATTGCCCTATTTGGTTTTAGCAACTGACCATCCTTCACTAACTAGCGACTCACCGTTCTATGCTAATTAACTACTCTTAGCAACTGTAGTCAGTTGCTGATTAAGGGTTGCGATGTAGTGATAAACAGACATGACGCAACACTAAACACTACCATGCTGACAAAGTATATATACATGCATGCATATAAGCAATAAATATGTACTCCCTTTGTTCATAAAAAAGACACAATTATCACTTTTTGAGAAATATATTTTTGTTCTAGTTTATCAAAGTTACATAAGAAAGTACTAGTTTTTTATGCAAGATAAGTACATAAAAAGACACAATGATTCCATGTTTGGTATATCAAAGTTACATAAAAAAGTACTAGTTTTTTATGCAAGATAAGTACCATTAAATCAATTATAAAATATATTTTTGTATTAAACTTAGATGGAGATATAAATGTTAATATTATATAAATTTCGTCAAAACTAAGCTAGTTTGACTTATACAAATTCTATAGTTATACCCTATTGTGGACGGATGGAGTACTTCTATGGTTTAACAACCAAGCATAAAAATATTCATTTACTAATGAATCACGTATCACTCCCATTGACAATTCATTTTAAATTACTTTAATAGTAAATTATATGGTTAATTAATTTACATAAATTCATATTTTTTTAAAAGCATTAGCATACCTCTATTTATAGTTTAATTGTAAGCTACAATATATATATGTTGCGTACGAAGCAATGCATTGGAATCACCATTATGCATGTCAGTAATCAAGTAAGTGGCCCTTTTCACAAGTGTGACACTCTTAGAAACCATGCAAGTATTATATATTATGAAATTGACCGTTAAGATTGGCCTAAGAAATTAACAGGCCTTTATTATTTATTAGGTTCCTTAAGATTGATTGGTCTAAAGTGATCACAAAGCTACATGTAGAAACTAGAGTTCTATAAGTGGCCATACATTATAGCGTTCTGTTTGAATGCGATTCATAGATTCTTATTATTGTTCAGATTTCATTACAGATATATGGGACATAGCTATAATCTTGGTGCATGTATGTCTACCTTCAATTTTATTATCTGTACAAAATAGAGATATGCACATGTGCCTTCTTATGTTTAAACAAATCAAAATAAATGAATCTCAAGAAAATCCGGTGCTGGTCACAAAATTGATATGGATTATGTATAATAGAAAAGAAAAATAATGGTGAGGTAAATAGAAACAGATAAGATAATTATAAATGAACATTTATTCAGTACTTCCCTTGCTTTGAAACCAAAGTGATATTCTGTGTTCCTGTGTGCTCATACAGTAACAAACAAATCAGCCTTTTCACTCGCAGGGGATATCTGTACAGAGCTCATCAGGCATATGTAGGCCACAGTACGTAGGTAATAATCATATATATATATATACACACCGGCCGATATATGCATGACTTGGAGCTAGGGACATTAGTTGTGATCATCATGGGCAGAACCGGAAAAAGGTTTTATCACTTAACCTTTAACCTAGAATGTATGTAGCGCAAAGGATTCCTTTCCATTTATCTGTAGTCTGTAGATGATCTATTTCTCTTGGAAGCATACAATGACAACTTTCTGCCGAAGCCCTGTCCGCATGTGACAGCTGACAGCATAAGGCATATTACTCATGTACTCTTTTTTTTATAGGATTTAGAAGTTGTTTAGGACAGCCACTAGGTCTTCAAAATATAATTTTGACCTCTTATTTTTATAAAAATATTTATAAAAAATAATATATGTATATTTTTATAAAAATATTTTTCAAGATAAATCTATTCATATTATTTTCAAATTTGTAAACTTAACAATTTAAAAGTTATTGATGATTTATATTTCTAATGTTTAAGTCAAACATTGTCCAAAATAACTTCTAAATTCTATATGGATGGAGTACTGTATAGAGCATGGATGTTAACTACTATCTATACATACTGCTGTGCATATGATCAGCCGGCATATTGGCAGCACTGGATGACGATTTTAATTGTGTATAGTAGCATCTTTTTTGTTGCCTATATAGGTACTATATAGCTACAGTGCAAGCTCAACTCTATTGTTCCGATACACTGTAGGCACGTGACTACAAGGGGGTTCGATCGGCGATACTATTTGTGCCCTGGGGGGCGCCAGAACGATCTTGTTATCTACCTAGGTTTGCCATCTAGTTTCCAAAACGACAAGGACAGCGAGGGAGACGGCGGTCCTCCACAATCAAACTACAGCTAGCTGGAATTTGACATGGAATTTGTACATGACGATGTGGGAATGCATGCACACTTTCTTGTCAACGCCGCGAGATCATGTTGCATGTGCCTTATGTGTTGTATTACAATCATCAATACTCTTTACTTTCATCCTTAATTGTACTTGCTATCTTTGACTATAATATTAGTTTTTTAAGTGGCGCGACGACTTTGTCAATGTAAAATACTCCGGCCCTCTGTCCGCTTCATGCTAGTCAAACTTTCTCTAATTTGTCTAAGTTTGTAGAAAAATATTAGCAATATTTATATTTCAGAATAAATTTAATAATTCAAAAATCTATCTAATATATGAGTGATACTAATTATATATGTACAATAAACATCAATAATTTATTTTATATATTTATTTAGTTAAAATTAAGATTTTTAACTTTTCTAAAAGTGAGAACTACGTAGTAAAAAGGGACAAAGAGAGTACATAATTATCGCATACGTCGTCATCAACATGTTGTGATATATATGTCCTACACTCTTACTCATCACTTCATTCATGTTGCCTAGGTCGGCAAGCAATGGGTACAGCGGTCCATCGCAACAAAATTCCTTCGACAAGAAAACGACTAATTAAAATTTGAGGGGGCATAAAGGACGTGCATGGAGTTTTATGTACAGCTAGTACGTTACAGATGCTCCTTTGTACTACTAGATACCTCATTTTTTTAAATAAAACTTGAATCACTATTAATAAGAAAACATAAAAGCTGTTCTTGATGACAGGCACCCCTTTGAGCTGAGTTTCCGGGCAGCAGCACAATTAACTGATTTGGAAGGACTCCTTGATGACAGGCAGATGGATCCGGATATCAGTGACATCTAGACTTACTCTTGGTGGGCAATTTTTCAAGCTAAAAAGGCTTACAATCAGATGATGGGTTCTGTTAAAGCATCACCACTCTTTGCATGGTTATGGTCTTCTAGTAACTTGGGCAAGCACAAATTCCCTTTTTGTTTCCCCTTGAGAGATCGACTAAACACCAGAAATATCCTAAGGAGGAAGAATATGGTCTTGGACAATTATAATTGTGTGTTATGCAACAGTGATTGCAAAGAGTGAACTGACTCAAAATCAGTTGGTTAGGTTCCTTGCGGTGGAACTTGCCCATCTGGGTTCAAGTCCCGACTTGACATAGGTGCTCATATTTTTCTGATTTATTCGAAGATTTAATAGTGCTATGTTTTCAGTGGTAGGCGACATGCCCGTCGACAGCGAGCCAAACTCGGTGTTCCAAAGGTGCTCATAGGGGTAGGTTGTGCGTGCGTACGTTCATAGGGGTTGGTGTGCGCTTGTGTTTGTGAGCATCAACATCTATACCTGGGTTTCACAAAAAAAAAGTGACACAGAAACTCTCCTTTATCTCTTCTTCTCATGTCCCTTCAGTCAAGACTACTGGAACTCCCTTCAAATTCAATGGAACCCGAATTTTTAGCAATGGAGCTAGAACTGTCTTTGGCCACTGCATTTTCAGAGAGACCATGATCACAGCTTGTTGGGTTATGTGAACAACTAGAAATGGCATCATTTTTGGCAATGGAACTAGTAATCTTCTAGTTTGGAAGAGATCTCTTCAAGAAAGAGCTTGGTTTGGTCTGTACCAAAGCTAAGGCGGCTACAATAGCTCCCCTATCTGTTTGGAGAGATAGTATAGAGCTTCTTCTTCTTTTTTGGGGTGCGGGGGGGCTGGTTGCCTTGTAATACATAAGTAGGGGCCTTTCAAAAAAGAAAACATAAAAACATCATTTTTAGCTGGAGCCGGTTGAACTGTTTCTATAAATTATTTCTAGAGGAGGTTGACTTAAAATTAATTCCTTTGGAAATGACTTTTGCGGAGAATGAGACTGAAACCCGGCCACGTTCTTCTTCCGCTCACTACACAGCCTCTTCCTAATATTGTGTCTGACCTTTGGATCCCCAACACTCGTTCCTGGAATTTGAATCTTCTTAATAACACTTTTGAACAGCAAGGGGCTGCCATCATTGCTCAGGTTCAACCTGTTCATAGCGACCAGCAAGACATTCTGCGTTGAACTGTGGCAAAGAAGGGAGATTGCACGACCAAGAATGTTTAAAGGCATTTAAGGGCACAGCTGGAGATACATTTGCCTCCGCTACTCTGCTGACCCTCCGCTGTGGACGGATGTTTTGCCTCAGGAGGAGGATGGTGTCCGGCACATTCTTTCTTCTTTCATTTCTGATTCCACTTCTAATTCCTTGCTGCAAAAAACTTTAATAACCATGTGGTATTTATAGAAGGCTATGAATGATCAAATATTTTAATGGAAAACCTTGACTCCATGCCAGGTTCATCATGCTGTTGCTGCTTACATTATGACACAAAATGCAGCGATATCTATAGGTCAAGATCAGGACTGGACACTCACTACACACGCAGATCACCGACAGAGGGAAAACGATTATACACACTCGCCAACCATTGGGCAGGACCAGCAGGAGGAACATACAACACATCCTAGCCAAGGTATAACATCACCTAATGCAGGTCCCATGCCTCTCATGAATCATTCAGGAGACACTGCAGGCATCCAAACCAGGACTAATGCCGATCAGGCAGGCTGTACCATCAGGTATGAACAACTTATTGCAGGTAATACTACATCCACGCCTCAGGCATATAGGTCCAGAGTAAACTTGATGGATAGTTACATCAACATGCAGTTCATCCACTACAGCGACACTCAAGTGCAAGGTACAACGCCTATGAATGCTGGTTATACTGACAGTCACCAAAGGAAGATGAGTGCAAATGAACATCAAAGACAAACCAACACTTTTACTAAATAACGCTATACACGATCATATTACCTAAACTGTTTCAAGTCTTTCGGTTAGGATCCTTTGGATCAATTAGAATCCAGTCAGGTTAGCAGGTTGTGGGTTTCTGGAGTCGTGCCTAGGGATGACATGATCTGGAGGTCTAGAGTCCGTCTGCGCCACGGCATGTAATGGCAGCACGTTGTACGCGTCGGAAAAGGTGTCGTACTCGCTATGTACTGTGGCATGGGGGGGATAAGCGGAGTATGTTCCGTGATCCCCATGTTCTTATAAATAAAGAGAAACAAGGACCGAGGAAGCTACGACATTGTGCAGCGCAAAACCCTTCTATTCATCTTGTGTTTCTGGACTCGCTCGCCGCGGTCACAACGCAGAGCTCGCCTCCGTCGTGTTCTGGGAGTACCAGGACATCGCCTGGTTCCATCAAGTGGTATCGGAGCCGTTCATCGTCGACGAGAAGGCGAGAGGAGGAGGTGATCATCCGGCGAGGTCGCTGGTGGAACATATCTATCGGAACGAAGAAGGCTTGAGCGTGTGAACTTTAGCGCCGTCGTGATGGGTGCGGAAGGCTCGGGGGAGAAGGAGTCGATGGAGTGGGCTTTTAACCAGGCTGCTGATAATCTGGTATGGTCAATGCTCTCCCGGACAAATTATCAAGAGTGATCGTCTCACGTCCAGTGTAATCTGGAGGGGATGTTTCTTTGGCATGCTGTTGAGGCGAAGGATCCTGCCAAGGTGGAAAGACGCCGAGATCGTTTGGCACTTGGTGCCATGCTACGCGGTGTACCACGAGACATGCACTCGATGCTCCTGAACAAGAAGAATGTGAAGGAGGCATGAGAGGCAATCAAGACCATGCGTCTTGGGGCAGATCGCGTCAAGGAAGTTAATGCACAAAAGTTGCTTGCTGAATTCGAAGCAATCGCGTTCAACCCAGGAGAAGCTGTTGATGCTTTTGCCTACGCATCACGAAGCTTGTAACAGAGCTGCGAGGGCTTGGGGAGGAGAGCATCACCGATACTCGTATGGTAAAAAAATTCCTCCGGGTCGTACCTGAAAAGTACGGCCAAGTCGCCGTGGCGATCGAGATGTTCAAGGACATGAAGACGCTGACAATCGAGGAACTTGTGAGTCATCTTCTTGTGGTCGAGGAGAGGTCCGAGCCCTCGGTATATCAGATCACGGACAAGGTTCCTAAACTTCTCCTCACGGAGGAGGAGTGGGCGGCAAAACACAAGAGTCGTGTAGTTTCAGATTCATCTTCGGGATCTGGAAACAAGGACCGTGGTCGCTATGTCAAGAAGGAATGGTCCGGTGGGCGCGGTTGCAATGACTCGAGAGACTCCGGTGGGAAGAACCTTACATCGATGGGCACACCTCGACGCAAGGGTAGATGCCACAAGTGTGGGATCTACGGGCACTATAGAAAAGAGTGCAAGACCAAGCCAAAGGAGGAACGGGAGGAGATCGCGCATCATGCCAATGCAGATACTGATCCAGCATTGATGGTGGCACAAGTGTGTAATCTTGTGCAGACTACGGCGTCAGGAGAACAGCGTGTGTTTCTGAAACAAGAGCGAGTTTGTCCAGCTGCGTATGGGGAAGGCGCTTGGGTGCTCGACACTGGAGCAACAAACCACATGACAGGCTGCAGGGAGGCTCTTGCGACTCTGGACGAAACAGTCCGTGGCGTGGTACGATTTGGAGATGGATCCACTATGGAGATCCATGGGATCGGTGCTGTCACTATCGCCGGAAGGAGTAATGATCATAGAGTTCTAGCTAAGGTATATTTTATCCCATCTTTGAAGTGCAATATTGTCAGTCTTGGTCAGCTTAAAGAAGGAGGATGCAGGGTTGAGATCGACAAAGGTGTCCTGGAAGTTTTCGAGCGACAGCAGACTATGGAGGAGAAGCGTAGAGTGTTGATCCGGGCAGAGAGGAGAAATCACCTATATATCTTAAAGGTGAATTTCACAAAGCCCGTTTGCTTGATGTCAAAAATGGATGAAGTGGCCTGGCTGTGGCATGCTCGTTATGGGCACCTCAATTTCAGATCATTGAGTGATCTGGGGGCAAAGCAGATGGTGGAAGGACTGCCATTGATACGTCGACTGGAGCAGGTGTGTGATGACTGTGCACTTTGTAAGCATCACAGAAAACTGTTCCCCTCAATGTCTGCATATCGTGCCCAATCTAATTTGGAGTTGACCCATGGTGACTTATGTGGCCCGATCACACCCCGAACACCGGGTGGGAAGTCATATTTTCTGTTGATCATGGATGATTATAGCAGATATATGTGGTTAGAACTGTTGGCAACAAAAGATGAAGCACTGAGTTACATCAAGAGCTTCAAGTCGGCTGCTGAAGTTGAGTCAGGGTGTCGACTGAAAGTTTTCAGAACTGATCGGGGTGGTGAGTTTATTTCAAATGCTTTTGCTGACTATTGCAAGGAACATGGCATCAAGCGCAACACTACGACACCCTACACCGCGCAGCAGAACGGAGTAGTTGAACGGTGAAATCAAACAGTCGTCGAGATGGCTCGCTGCTTGCTGAAGAGTATGGGTGTGCCGGGACAGTTCTGGGGTGAAGCAGTCAAAACTGCAGCTTATCTGCTGAATCGCTCGCCAACTAAAAGCCTAAATGGCAAAACTCCGTTTGAGGTTTGGTTTGGGAGAAAACCAAATGTCCGGCATCTACGAACCTTCGGGTGCACAGCTTATGCTAAGCGCATTGGTCCAGGGGTGAACAAGTTGGTAGACAGATCACTGCCAGGTGTTTTCCTTGGATATGAGCCGGGGATGAAGGGCTATCGGGTGTTTGATCCTGTTAGCGGGAAGTTAGTACTCTCTCGGGATGTGATCTTTGATGAACAGCGCAGATGGAATTGGGAGGAGAAGGCAACCGGCATCAATCAGTTTGCACCGCAATTTACAGTAGTGTATTCTGACAGGCCTGAAGCTGATCAAAATCCGACAATAGGGCTATTGCCGAATCAGACTGAAGAATTTCAGGATTTTCAGGCAGGTGACCAAGGGGATGTAGCAGATGATTAGGGGCAGCCGGCTGCTGCAATTCCATCAGAGGGGGGGGGGGTGCTCAGGGCTCCCCTCCTCACACTCCGGTAGGCTCGGTGGTGGCTTCAAATCAGCCCCACATCCAGTGGGCTACACCACCGACCGGAGAGGGGTTTGATTTACAGGGGATCTCGATGAGGTTCAGAACAATACCAGACCTACTCGACGCTACTGAAGAGATGCAGAATTTTCAGTACAGTGGGGTCTGCTTGTCTATTATGTATGAGCCAGCTGCTGTCGAGGAAGCCATGAAAGAAGACTGTTGGAGTCAAGCCATGAAGTCTGAACTACAGGCTATTGAGGATAACAAGACATGGGTGGTTTGTGATTTACCTAAACAGCAAAGAGCCATTGGTTTAAAATGGGTATTTAAGGTAAAAAAGGACCCTCAAGGACAGATTGTCAAGCATAAGGCGTGTTTGGTGGCAAAAGGGTATGCACAGAGGCATGGAGTCGACTATGACGAAGTATTTGCTCTAGTTGCTCGAATTGAAACAGTAAGGTTGTTCTTGGCGCTAGCAGCTCAGAGTGGATGGGAGGTACACCATATGGACGTCAAATCGGCGTTCCTGAATGGAGACTTAACTGAAACCGTTTTTGTTCAACAGCCGCCAGGTTTCGTTGTCGGCAGCGAAGGAAGGGTATTGAGGTTGAAAAAAGCACTCTATGGTCTGAAGCAGGCACCAAGGGCCTGGAACGCGAAGCTTGACAAGGAGCTTGTAACACTCGGTTTTGAGAGGAGTAAGTTGGAGTATGCTGTGTAAAGGAGGAGCAACAAGAGGTCCTTCTTGCTTGTTGGGGTATATGTAGACTATCTGATAATCTCTGGGCCCAATGTCAAAGATATCAAGCAATTTAAGCAGGAGATGCAGAAGAAGTTCAGTATGAGTGATCTTGGGTTATTAAGCTATTACCTAGGAATCGAGGTAAGGCAAAGTTCAGAAGGAATCACTCTTTGTCAGGGTGGATATACAACCAAGATACTGAAATCCATCGGGATGTCTGGGTGCAATCCGTGCACTACACCTATGGAGGTTCGGCTCAAGCTCAGCAAGATCAAGGAAGGTGATGAAGTTGTGGAGGCTACAGCATACAGAAGCATCATTGGGAGTCTACAGTATTTGGTCAACACTCGACCTGATATTGCATATTCTGTTGGTGTGGTGAGTAACATGGAGGCTCCAAGCAAACAACATTGGGCTACGGTTAAACAAATACTCAGGTACCTGAAAGGGACTGTGGAGTATAGCTGCAAGTATGAGCGAGGCACTGATCTAAAACCATTTCTGTTGGAGTTTAGCGATAGTGACTTCGCTGGTGACGTTGAAGATAGGAAGAGTACTACTGGAATTGCTTACTTCCTTGGGACAAGCTTGGTCACATGGGCTTCTCAGAAGCAGAAGATTGTGGCGTTATCGTCCTGCGAAGCAGAATACGTTGTCGGGCAGTAGCTGCATGCCAAGGGATTTGGTTAAGCCGACTGGTGGGAGATTTGTTGGGAACTCAGGTGGCACCGATAAAGCTTCTGATGGATAATTTGTCTGCAATTGCACTAAGTAAGAATCCTGTACACCATGACAGGAGTAAACATATTGATACAAAGTGTCGAGCGTATCGAGGATGGAAAAGTTGAAATAGATCATATCGGCACTGCTGATCAGTTGGCTGATATGTTCACCAAGGCGCTTGAGCGAGTCAGGTTTCAGGAGCTGAGGAAGAAGTTAGGTGTCATTGAGATAAAACAGGTTTAGGGCGTGTTTATTAGCTAAACTGTTTCAAGTCTTTCGGTTAGGATCCTTTGGATCAATTAGAATCCAGTCAGGTTAGCAGGTTGTGCGTTCCTAGAGTCGTGCCTAGGGATGACACGATCTGGAGGTCTAGAGTCCGTCTGCGCCACGGCATGTAACGGCAGCACGTTGTACGCGTCGGAAAAGGTGTCTTACTCGCAATGTACTGTGGTGTGGGGGGATAAGCGGAGTATGTTCCGTGATCCCCATGTTCTTATAAATAAAGAGAAACAAGGATCGAGGAAACTGCAACATTGTGCAGTGCAAAACCCTTCTATTCATCTTGTGTTTCTGGACTCGCTCGCCGCAGTCACCACGCAGAGCTCACCGCCGTCGTGTTCTGGGAGTACCAGGACATTGCCTGGTTCCATCATAGGTACTGGGGGAACTTGACGCACAGATACACAGTCAACTTCCTAGGTCTACTCCAGGGGCATCAGATGCTACACCGATGCATCAAAAACACCTGATCATCCCTCCCTTCCACCTAGAAAGGCTAGAATTGGAGTGTTTATTATCAATACCCAGGTTCAGCCAGCATAGACCATCTATGTCAAGGCGGTGATGACAGGGGCTACATCAGTACCAATGGCAGAAACTGCTGCAATTGCACTAGCTGAAATTATCGCTGACCGACTCAGTCTGCACCAAATGAACTTCTTATCAGATAATATACAGCTAGTGCAGTTGCTGAATGCCTTGAATCAGGACGATCCACTAGATTGGAGGATCAAACACTTCACTCACCTTTTCAGTAACTACAACAACCAAAGAGAAAAGATTTTCAAGATCCAAAAGTCACATCAGACATCAGATATTTTAGCTAGACAGGCCTTTTTAGATTCACAACACATGCCGCTAGCACCCAGCTCGGCAATCTCTTTTCTTGCTTGCGGGGATTTGAGCTTGATGACAGGTGTTGACAACCAAAATTGTCCACTTTGTGAATTTGTCAAAATATGGAACTGACTCCAGCATTGCGTTCCTCTTGTCGAGACGATGAAAAAACATATATAGAACGTCTAATTCGGAGTTCGGATGAACAAGTTACGCCCTCGAGAAGATGCTGTGTTGTTGGAAGTTCTGACCCGAGTTGGGAGTTCTGACACACGTCAGGAGTTCTGGCTCACGTCAGGAGTTTTGACAAATGTCGGAAGTTCCGACACGACTTTTGATTCGACTTCCAGTAGACCTGACTTACATCGGGAGTTTTGACTCATGTCGGGAGTTCTGACAAATGTCGGAAGTTCTGACCCGACTTCCCACTCAACTTTTGGCAGACCTGATAACGGTTCAGATCTCAACTTCGGGATTTCGATCCGAACTGTTTGAAACTCATGGAAAACTTAGAAAATAAGACTTGGAGAGGTTTCCTACTGGGATAAGACCACCCCCTCTATATAATGAGAGGATCATGGCTAATTGAATCCATCCAACTCAATTGATCAAACACAACGGCAAACGCCAACATATCTTCTTCTATCTATGCCCTAACCCTAATCTCTTGTTCTAGCTGCTGTTCGACAATTCTCCTGATGAGATTGTCGGCGATCCTAGGCGGCCTTGCTGGTTCTAGGGTTTTATGCAGTCCTCAACGATCTCTACATCAGCTTATCGATCTTTAGATCGGTTTGCCAGTCACACTGCATTGATACCGTTGTTGCAGGTGCTTCAAGCAACCTCAAGGGCATCTAAAGCCCACCAGTGGTGTGCTTGATCTGAGGAGCGATTTTTGGTGTCAACACACTTTTTGGCGACTCCACTGGGGAACACGAGAAGGCGTCTCTAGTATCCATTTACTACCGCCATGTTAGGGCTGTCACTACCCTAGGGCTACCACAACAATCCGCAGGATTGGGTGCAATTCCAGGTAATTGCAAGACTAAACACCACGTCTAATCTATTAATTACTACTCTAATGTTTCAAAGATTAGAGCACTTGATGCAAGCGAGAATCCAATAAATAACTTGAATGTAAATAAAAGTAATTAAAGAACTCAGGAATTATGAATTGAAGAACATGGAGAACGATGAAGAACGAACCAATTGCTACAAAAGTACAATGTTGAGGAAGATCCGACAGATCCGGCTCCTCCTCCGCTCTCCTCTTCTCTCTCCCTATTTTCTAGATTACAACTAGAACTAACTAGAACTAGAACTAGAACTAGATGAACTAGAACTAGATCTAGATGAACTAGAGGTAGAACTAGAAGAACTAGAGGGATCCTCTCTACTTGGATGAAGAATTGAAACCCTAACTTTGATTCTGTAGAAGAGGTATGATCTCCAGGGGCCAGGGGGTCTGGTTTTATAGTCCCTTCAAGTGAATATGGGCCGTTGGATCAAACCGACATTGATTGAACGGTCATCCTTGATCCTTTAGGTCGGTGGAGATTGATCCCGAAAGAGAGTCCTGTTTGGACTCTAGGAAGGGGCGGGCGCCCAGGTCAACTGGGCGGGCGCCCAGTGCCTGGCCCCGTTCGGCCTCCGCTTCCTTCAGGTGGCTTCTGGAGTCTTCTAGATGGTAGAAAATTGCGCGGCACGTTAATATCTCTATGTAAACCCGACGTGTGGGCCTTTCTTCCGTATTTCCTGATAACCCCCTGCAGAAATAGACAAACACCAAAACTCATGGAATTCTGTCAGATAAAACCCTAAGTGTAGGTGTTAGTTGCATTTGGATCCTTTTCCATGATTAGTTGATGGTTAAATATGAGCATTAAGGACCGTCAACAAGCTCCCCCAAGCTTAACCTTTGCTCGTCCCTGAGCAAATATGAACTCAAGAGTTTCTGCAGTGGTTTCATACCTTAAAGATACATGTGTTCAAACAAGATCTTATCTCTGGGTTAGGGTAAACTGTTAAGATTTAAGCTTACACATTTTACCTTCAACCATGGGGCTTGCAACCGTCACTTGTGTCTTGAGCAGTTAAAAGATAGAACGGTCAGTCAAGCGCCATGTCTCTTGTTCTTCGATTAACTATAGCTCTGGAGTTTTTGTAGATTTTCAAATAAAACTCAGAGATTCCTTGTATGACTCTCTCTAGTCTCTCTTTTGTGGTATTTCTGGATCTTTACCAAGGCAGTAATGGTGTATGTCTTCTCTCAAAGTATGTGGTATTTTTGGTATGAGGCATAGTGGTATTGCCTTCTCTCTCACCCTACTATAATAAGGTTTTGATATCTAGAGCTCATAGGTGGGAGACAGCTAATACATACTTACAAGACATTTATTGCATAGTCAAACCATGGATCCAGAGTAACAAGTCAATAAGTCAAATCAAGATGTGCATGTGTGGCGAATGAATGGTGTATGGTGGTGATGGTGATAACAATGGTGAACGTCTAATTCTACTTGTGCTCTTTTGAGGGAATACATACTTTTCTTGCTCTTTTGAAACTTTTTGAGGAGAATGAGATGATCTATATTTTCTTTTTCTTTCCTCTCAGGTGGGTATCTTGTACCCCTAATTCTACTGTCGGACACTTGTCCATTTTGACCTCTCGTCTCACTTTTTCTTTCTTTCGAGGTTCCGGGCACTTGCCCCTTTTTATTTCCTCGTATACTTTTTTATTCTCTTTTTTTAGAGCACTCATCTCTTGAAATAATGTAGCAAGTGGTAGTAACCAAGATAACTTGAGCATTTATTTCACAGGGGAAAACATAAATGTTTTTGGCTATTCTCTCCCTGATTAGGAGTAGTGGTTCTGGAGATAGAAATGAGTGGATATATGTGGATGCGTACTTCCAGAGTAGAAGTAGCATATGTGAGTGAACGTGCAAGTGAATCTTGATCTAACCACATGACAAGCTCCTAAAGGTCTACACAGCTTGACCACACTCAATGCTCATAAGCAGTAAAGTAAATGTATGGTTCATAGTCTAATAAGCATGTATATATGGCTGTGGTAGGAATTTAAACTCTCATCATACAGGAACTCATCATGTGTTATTTTAATGATTTTCAAAGATAAAATCTCTAGTTTTCTACATCTCTAGGAACAGATAAACAGCAGCTCAACCTTCCCATATCATATCAGTTAACGACTTAGACTTCAGATCAAGTACTCTCCCCACAAGTTCAGGTTTAGAGCAAATCTTAATTTATAACAGTCAAGCCTAAACTTGAGAGAGATTTCAATTTTGAGAACTAGTCATGGCAGAGCAACTATTCATCATTTCCATGTGAGAGTTTATCATGAGGGTTCATAGCAAACTTTATTTATTTATTTAGCAAACTAAGCAAAGATATATATATATATATATAAAAGCTCAAAATCTTTATTTGGGTTTATATGATTATGCATCTTTTTATTATTAGAGTAAAGTATAAAGGTGAGTAGAATACTTAGCTGGATAAATGGGGGTGCTCTCCCCCAAGCTGGATTTTGACGCAATTTCTTTTGATGTAGCTAGTAGGTGGTGGAGGTGTATTTGAATGTTAGCAGCACCCTGACAGCGATTAGGATATCCTCCATCAGCTAGTCTTCTTTGATTCTTGAATTCTGTGGAGCTCAAATAGACAACAAAGCTTTGTGGAACTTGTTAAGTGTTAGCATAAGTATCTAGCCTTTATCATGTTGAGCCTCCTCAATAAATGTTACTCTCTTTAGTAGGATCACAAATTTATTTTTATATTTTCATTTTTAGAGCAGAAAAAATATTTATTTTATTTTTATGCCACCACAGTGAATGTACTTATGGGGTTTATGCCACTCATATACTCACATGGGGCTTACTATTTTTTTAACATTTTTTTATTTTGTTTTTAGGAAAGCATGAACTTGATTAACTAAGCAAACTATTTTAAATAATTGAAAGGAAAGAGATAACTACCAAGTTTACCTCTTGGCAAGGCGTTCGGTGTTTTTAAGTCCTCCGAACAGGACTCTCCGTTTTCTCAGTCGTCCTAGGATTCGCTGGATGGCATAGTCGGTGGTTCCGGCGGTGCCTGCTCTTCATGTATAACAATCTTCTCTCTCCACACCTGACTCGGTGCTACGGTCTCCTAAGGACAGTTCTGTTCAAGTTGTATGTCTTCAGTCCTTACAACTTTTCCTTCATAGTCTGCCCATCCGTCCTTGATGATTTGCCTCCTCTGGTTGCGGTTGCGTCGTCTTCTTCTTGTCCTGACCTGCTTAGAGTCTTCAACTATATACTTAGGGTCAGTAAAATAGCGGCGTACCTTCTCAGAGGGGAAGTTCATGTGGACTTTTTCGGTTCCAATGTAGATGATTGCTTTAACGGTGCTGAGGAACGGTCTCCCAATGGTGATGGGTGGATTGTACTCGTCTTCTCCCTTGTCAATAACCTTAAACCTTCCGGAATGTCTGATCTGCCATCTGGAGCTGAATGTATGTCGGTTTTAGGGGCATGGTTCCGAATAGGAGCTGATAGGTGACTGGCGGCCATTATGTTGATGCCTGACCCGGTGTCGCAAAGCATCTTCTTGAAGTTGTATCCATGAATGGAGCACTAGATGCTTGGCATACTTGGGTCATCCTTTTTGGTTTGGAACGGTGACTTAAGTCGACGATCTTGACCTCCTTGAACTGCAGTGACCATCTTTGCTGACTTGGTCCACATTTGCTTGTTCCTGTTCCTCTTGTTGGTCCTCTTGGTTCATGTCGGGATTGCTCTGAGATTTATGTAGTCTTGTTCTTGAAGGAAAACGTCTCCTTCCTCCCCTTGATGTAGAAACTGATCTTGGCAGCACTAGCGTGGATGACCACAAAGTCTGCTGGGGCGTACAAGGTACCAACTCGGACGCAGAGGTTCCTGAGCATAATGTTGACGCTGGAGCCAAAGTCGCAGAGTGCTTCTAGGAAGTCCACCATGCCGATGGAGATCGAGATGATGGGGCGTCCTGGATCGCCTCTCTGAGTAGTTAGGCCTCTGTTGATTCCGACCTTGATTTTGTTGAGGACGGTTGTAGTAGTAGTAGTTGTTGATGTAGTTTACGTCCTCAAGCATCTCAGGGCAGTGATTGCCTGAGTGTCCAGTATCTCCAGTGTGTTTGTGCGCGTAGATCTAGGTTCTTCACTTGATGGAGTCTAGGAGTTGTAAAAGTCCTTCATATTTTGCTCGAAGTGTACCTGCTCATAGAGACAAGGCAGGGATCAAGTGCATGGGCCCTGTTGGTGGAAAACACCAACAGAACCAAAAGTGTATTTGTTCTCTCTAACCTTAAGCATAGTGAGCAAGACAAAGTTGATAGATAATAAGATCATGAGTGTAGCATTTAAAACATTTGTTAGATCAAATCGCTCAACCTAATGGAAAGATAATCTATCTATACTTATGTTTTTATATATATATATCTTCCAAAGATTGAGTGTGCAACATTTTAGTTCATATGATTAGGAGTGTGGGATCACAAAGGTGGAAGGACTAAACATATTGAATCGACTAGGTTGGTTAATCTAGAGTTGTAAATCATACATGTTTGTCTCTTTTATTCATGTGAATGCCAGAAAAAAGGAGAAGCTTATAGAAGTTATAGTCAAGTACCTTAAGATGTTATCTTACTTGAAGAATGATGGTACAGTATCACCTTGTGGAAGCTTTCCTTTCTTAGCGGTTGTGCATTGTGTTTGTGGCACCCTCCATGGATCATCACTTGTGAGCTATGCCTTCCTTGTGTAAATTGTTAAGCTTCATGTGTCTCACTCTTTGTCTCCAATGTGAGTTTATCTCAGGACTTCCCAAGTCAATATTGAATGTTTTCCTGCAGGGGTTAGTCCAACAAAATATCCAATATCTACTATAGCATACTATCGGCTCAAAGATCAACCTAGACACCATGTCTAATTTGATTTAGGAGGGCATTTTAACCTAAGCATCATGCTTAATTTAAACTCCCTTGGAAGTAAGATCATCAGCCCTAAACTAAGCACCATGCTTAATTAAGAGATAAATGAAACTACTCCAAACCTAGACATATACTAAAGCAAATAAAGGTAGCATGAGAGCATTTATAGAGATCTACTTAAGTGGAGATGAAGTAGTGTGATTAGTCTTTAACAAATTGAGCATGTCTCAAAGGTGGGGACAACCAACATAGCAACATGACAAATGATGTTTTTATGTAAAGTACTCCCCCAAGCTTGAATTTTACAAAATTCAAGTTTGGATGAGTTTAATTCAATGTTGTATGATGATTGGTTGGACATACCTTGTGCTTGTCATTCATCTGATCTTCTTGCTCCAATCCTGGAAAGGTTAATGACAAGAATACCCGAAGGAATATTTTTACAATTATCCTTATATGCTCAACACACAAGGTAATGTTGCAAATAATTAAAAGCTCATGTTACAATCTGATCAGTGCTTGTTTTAGGACACTAAGCTTGTCCTTGGGAAACCATCACTTTATGTCGGCGAAGTGGTTTCCCCTCCAACGCTGACCTATATCAAGATCAACCCAACGAGATCTGTAAAATTTATTATAGACATATGCATCGACAACCGCCCTTTTAAGGTTTTTATAAATAGAAAGGAAGAGAGAGTTGGAGATCTTGAATGTGGTGATGTTGGAGAGACCAATGGATTGGTAAGATGTTGCATATGAGCATGGAGCAAATGAAGTGGCTATGAAATAAATTCCATGCTCAATAATGCTTGGAGTGAAATCCATGTGGTATGGTGAAAATGATAAGGTGAGTGTGGTAAAAAAGGAAAAGAAAAAGGATACACGGATGACTTGGTTCGAAGCTAGCACAGCTACCGTTCCTCGGCAACGGCGCCAGAAAGCATGTTGGGTATTTTAAACGCAAACAGAAAAATCCACAAGCGCACGGATATCGATGTAGCCTTCACTCGGGAGTATTCGAGAGTATCGATTTTCCACACAGAATGTGAGTGTACTAATTAAGATCCAAGATCGCCCAAGGATAACTATATAATTATTTTTGGTGGGAAAAGAGGAAGTTTCCTGAGAGTTCTCTAGTTGATCTAAGAATCAAGAATTACTTCAAAGAATATTTATTTCGGGACATCAGAGCACTAACCACAAAAAGAGATGAGAAGGGGGCTAGGAAGGTCTGACTACGGTCCTACAAACACCGATCCGAACGAGGTGAAATACGTCGACCGTTAGGGCTGTCACTACCCTAGGGCTACCACAACAATCTGCAGGATTGGGTGCAATTCTAGGTAATTGCAAGACTAAACACCACGTCTAATCTATTAATTACTACTCTAATGTTTCAAAGATTAGAGCACTTGATGCAAGTGGGAATCCAATAAATAACTTGAATGTAAACAAAAGTAATTAAAGAACTCAGGAATTATGAATTGAAGAACCTGGAGAACGATGAAGAACGAACCAGTTGCTGCAAAAGTACAATGTTGAGGAAGATCCGACAGATCTGGCTCCTCCTCCGCTCTCCTCTTCTCTCTCCCTATTTTCTAGATTACAACTAGAACTAACTAGAACTAGAACTAGAGGAACTAGAACTAGAACTAGATGAACTAGAACTAGAGGTAGAACTAGAAGAACTAGAGGGATCCTCTCTACTTGGATGAAGAATTGAAACCCTAACTTTGATTTTGTAGAAGAGGTATGATCTCCAGGGGCCAGGGGTGTCTGGTTTTATAGTCCCTTCAAGTGAATATGGGCCGTTGGATCAAACCGACATTGATTGAACGGTTGTCCTTGATCCTTTAGGTCGGTGGAGATTGATCCCGAAAGAGAGTCCTGTTTGGACTCTAGGAGGGGGCGGGCGCACAGGTCAACTGGGCAGGCGCCTAGTGCCTGGCCCCGTTCGGCCTCCGCTTCCTTCCCGTGGGTTCTGGAGTCTTCTAGATGGTAGAAAATTGCGCGGCACGTTAATATCTCTATGTAAACCCGACGTATGGGCCTTTCTTTCGTACTTCCTGATAACCCCCTGCAGAAATAGACAAACACCAAAACTCATGGAATTCTGTCAGATAAAACCCTAAGTCTAGGTGTTAGTTGCATTTGGATCCTTTTCCATGATTAGTTGTTGGTTAAATGTGAGCATTAAGGACCGTCAACACTCTCCTTCACTTGATATGTCATCCTCGACTTCTTCATAAGAGGAACTAGGACATTCTCTAAGAGAACCATTATTGCAAGAATTTGAATTATCCCTGCTTGAAGGTCTCTTATGGAACCAGAAGTCTAAACCATCAGTATCTGCAAGATTTAAGGTCGGAATTCCTTCCTCCCTTGGAGAATTTTTGGGTATTGATGGTTTAGGATCGATAGCTAAAGTTTGGGATTGAAGTGGTTATGATTTGGCTATGGAAACTTCTTCTTCTTGTCTAGAACTAGTTCTTTCTCTTTCTCACGGATATAAATGCTAGGAAACTTTCCACTCAATGAATCAATTAAATCCCTAGCTTCACTAGCAGATAGGTGATAGAAGGATCCTCTGGAGGCTGTATTCAATATTTTCTTGGCCCTCAAAAAAGTGAATTAGAAGAACTTCTTGTGGAATAGAAAGCTTTGGGCCAGAGAGAGTAAGGTTAATAAAGCGGTCCCATGATTTGCCAAGAGACTCTTCTTCCAGTTGTCTAAAAGAAATAATCTCACGCCGAAGTTCCGCCACTTTAGAGATTGGAAAATATTTTAAAAGAAAACTATTATGTAACTCCTTCCAATTTCCATGAACACTCCCTACTTTGAGTTTATACCAATGTCTAGCTTTTCCTATTAAAGAGAACAGAAAGAGCTTCCATTTAAGGGTCTCATCGGACATGCCTTCAATGCGAAGGAGGTCATAGACTCGATAAAACTCTCTTAGGTGTGTGTATGGGTTTTCCTCACCTTCTCCTGAGAAAGGTTGTTTTTGAAGAAATTCTATGTATTCTGGGCTTATCGCAAAACTTGTCATGATAGGCTTTGAATGTTTTGGTGGTTCGAGATGTGTGCCCGTAGGTCTATTAAATTCATAGATAGACATGTTTGAATTCATGATAGACCAGAGATCAAGGATTAGATAAGAAGAAAGAGTAGTAGAGATAAGGCAAAGGATAAAAGGAAAATATTTTTTTATTATTTTTTAGAAAATGATTAAGCTAGTTCGTAGTCAACTCAGCAACCGTTTCCCCGGCAACGGCGCCAAAAATGCTTGTTGACACTTGCTAACACCACTTGAATACTATGTTGTCATCCCCAGCGTGGCACAAGAGTGTACTATGGTATTTATACGCACACAGATAATCCGCAAGCGCACGGATACCGTTGTAGCTTTTACCCGATTAAAGGTTTTATCGTATCCACAGGGAAACGGGAGAACTGATCTACGCTCTAACTTAACCTAGATAGATAGGTAGGTGTAAATAGGAAAGATGACAGAATTGAATAAGAACAATATTAAAGGTAAGATAACAATGGGTGATAATATGGGAATAGAGAGTAGAGCAATCTAGTATATGGGCGATGGTAGCAGAATAGAGAGGATAACTATAGTTTCTCTACTTCAAAGGGATATGTCTATTTCTGGGACGAACCACGTGATAGGAATACACCACAAAGGATGCTTATCCATAGGCCGATAAACCCTACCCGTCTTGCTAACAAGAGGTGGACTACAGGGGACCAACGTAACTGTCACCTACGTGGGCTACCACACGATCCGGCTAGACAGGGGATATCCACAGGTAATCTAGGTCTAAGCACCACGCTTACACCTATACTACAACTCTAACCTATAGGGTCCTATAGATTATAAGTACTCAAAAGATATGTGAACCAGAACATAAATGATTAGTAATTGCATAATGAATTAGAAGTAGATTACCAGAGTCATCCAATGAGCAAGCTTGATTAGAACTTGATCATGGCAAAGTACAACCGGAGGAAGAACCGACAGGCCGGCCTCTCCTCCAATCCTCCCTCGCTCTCCATCTCGCTACTATCTAGATCTACTCTAGTTTAGAGAAGAGAGGAGAGCTCTCATCTCTAAACCCTAGCTTTTGCTCTATCTATGAATAATGAATAATGATCAACGGGTGCCTCCTCCGGGGGCTAGGGGATCTGCTTATATAGTCCCCTCAAGTTAATCTGGGCCATCGGATCAAACCGACATTGATTGAACGGTTATTCTTGAACCTTTAGGTCGGTGGAGCATAATCCCCGAAGCGAGTCCTGATTGGACTCTATAGCTTGGTGGGCACCCAAGGGGGGAGGGCGGGCGCCCTGGCCCCAAGCCCGCTCGGTCTCCCGTTTGTTCCCGTGGCTTCTGGAGTCTTCTAGATGATAGAAAATTGCGCGGCACTTTAATATCTCTATGTAAACCCGACGTGTGGGCCTTTCTTCCATAATTCCTGATAACCCCTGTTGACGGTCCTTAATGCTCACATTTAACCATCAACTAATCATGGAAAAGGATCCAAATGCAACTAACACCTAGACTTAGGGTTTTATGTGAAAGAATTCCACGAGTTTTGGTGTTTGTCTATTTCTGCAGGGGGGTTATCAGGAAATAAGGAAGAAAGGCCCACACGTCGGGTTTACATAGAGATATTAACGTGCCGCGCAATTTTCTATCATCTAGAAGACTCCAGAAGCCACGGGACCGAAGCGGAGGCAGAGAGGACTCAGGGACAGGGCGCCCGCCCAAGTCCTTAGGGCACCTGCCCAGCTACAGTGTTCAATTCAGACCCATTTCGCGTATTATGCTCCACCGACCTAAAGGATCAAGGAAAACCGTGCGATCAATGTCGGTTTGATCCGACGGCCCAGATTCACTTGAAGGGACTATAAAACCAGACCCCCTGGCCCCTGGAGATCATACCTCTTCTACAGAATCAAAGTTAGGGTTTCAATTCTTCATCCAAGTAGAGAGGATCTCTCTAGTTCTTCTAGTTCTACCTCTAGTTCATCTAGATCTAGTTCTAGTTCATCTAGTTCTGGTTCTAGTTCCTCTAGTTCTAGTTCTAGTTAGTTCTAGTTGTAATCTAGAAAATAGGGAGATAGAAGAGGAGAGCGGAGGAGGAGCCGGATCTGTCGGATCTTCCTCAACATTATACTTTTGCAACATCTGGTTCGTTCTTCATCGTTCTCCAGGTTCTTCAATTCATAATTTCTGAGTTCTTTAATTACTTTTATTTACATTCAAGTTATTTATTGGATTCCCGCTTGCATCAAGTGCTCTAGTCTTTGTAACGCTAAAGTAGTAATTAATAGATTAGATGTGGTGTTTAGTCTTGCGATTACCTGGAATTGCGCCCAATCCTGCGGATTGTTGTGGTAGCCTTAGGGTAGTGACAGCCCTAACGGTCGACGTATTCCACCACGTTCAGATCGGTGTTTGTAGGACTGTAGTCAGACCTTCCTAGCCCCCTTCTCATCTCTTTCTGTGGTTAGTGCTCTGATGTCCTGATATAAATAATCTTGAAGTAATTCTTGATTCTTAGATCAACTAGAGAACTCTCAGGAAACTTCCTCTCTTCCCACCAAAAATAATTATATAGTTATCCTTGGGCGATCTTGGATCTTAATTAGTACACTCACGTTCTTTGTGGAAAATCGATACTCTGGAATACTCCCGGGTGAAAGCTACATCGGTATCCGTGCGCTTGCGGATTTTTCTGTTTGCGTTTAAAATACCCAACAAGCTTTCTGGCGCCGTTGCCGGGGAACGGTAGCTGTGCTAGTTTCGAACCAAGTCATTCGTGTATCCTTTTTGTTTTCCTTTTTTTACCACACTCACCTTATCATTTTCACCATACCACATGGATTTCACTCTAAGCATTAAGGAGCATGGAATTTATTTCATAGCCACTACATTTACTCCATGCTCATATGCAACATCTTCCCAATCCATTGGTTTTTCCAACATCACTACATTCGAGATCTCCAACCCCCTCATCCTTCTTATTTATAAAAACTTTAAAAGGGCGGTTGTCGATACATATGTCTATAACAAATATTGCAGATCTCGTTAAGTTGATCTTGATATAGGTCAGCGTTGGAGGAGAAACCACTTCGCCGACATAAATTGATGGTTTCCCAAGGACAAGCTTAGTGTCCTAAAACAAGCACTGATCAGAATGTAACATGAGCTTTTAATTATTTGCAACATTACCTTGTGTGTTGAGCATATAAGGATAATTGTAAAAATATTCCTTTGGGTATTCTTGTCACTAACCTTTCCAGGATTGGAGCAAGAAGATCGGATGAATGACAAGCACAAGGTATGTCCAACCAATCATCATGCAACATTAAATTAAATTCATCCAATCTTAAATTTTGCAAAATTCAAGCTTGGGGGAGTACTTTACATAAAAACATTCTTTGCCATGTTGCTATGTTGGTTGTCCCTACCTTTGAGACATGCTAAATTTGTTAAATACTAATCACACTGCTTCATCTCCACTTGAGTAGATCTCTAAAAATGCTTTCATGCTACCTTTATTTGCTTTATTATATGTCTAGGTTTGGAGTAGTTTAATTTATCTCTTAATTAAGCATGGTGCTTAGTTTAGGAATGATGCTCTTACTTCCAAAGGATTTTTAAATTAAGCATGATGTTTAGGTTAAAATGCCCTCCTAAATCAAATTAGACATGGTGTCTAGATTGATTTTTGAGCCGATAGTATGCTATAGTAGATATTGGATATTTTGTTGGACTAACCCCAGCAGGAAAACTTTCAATATCGACCTGGGAAGTCCTGAGATAAACTCACATTGGAGACAAAGAGAGAGAAACATGAAGTTTAACAATTTGCACGAGGAAGGCATAGCTCACAAGAGATGATCCATGGAGGGTGCCACAAACACGATGCACAACCGCTAAGAGAGGAAATCTTCCACAAGGTGATACTATACCATCACTCTTCAAGTAAGGTAACATCTTAAGGTACTTGACTATCACTTCTATAAGCTTCTCCTTGGTTCTGGCATTCACATGAATAAAAGGGACAAACATGTATGATTTACAATTCTAGATTAACCAACCCAATCGATTCAATATGTTTAGTCCTTTCACCTTTGTGATCCCACACAAAATGTTGCACACACAATCTTTGGAAGATATATATAAAAAAAAGAGATAAGTATAGATAGATTATCTTTCCATTAGGTTGTTGACGGTGGATATACCATAGAAATCCACATACAAAACACCGTCAACATGCCTCGGTTGCAAGAGGAAACGACATGACATGAACATATTTTATCCATAACTAGTTCCACTTGTACTCTTAGCTTGTTTATGCAGGAACAACAAATTCAAGACATTATTTGACAAAGCCAACATCAGAATCATCAAGAGGAGATCGAGGGGACAACAGGTGACACCCTGGGCCCACAGGGAGGGGGTCGCCCGACCCCTCTTTGGTGGGACCCAGGTGTGCCACCTAGTCCACCGACATAAGGGACCCCTGTGGACACTGCTGGTGGGCCCAGAGGCCCAGAAGTGGGGTCGCCGACCCCACATCAAAGGTGGTTCCAGGGTCGGTGGCCTCCCACCGACCTTCCCCACATGTCCCACATGTTGATTTGCCCCTGCCGTTGATCAAATGGCGGTTGTGAGGTCGGTTTGATCCAAGGGTGGAGAGAAGATGTCACGCGGATCGATGACGTGGCGATGGAGTAACCCCTACTCCATCTCCCTCTATAAAAGGCAGCCTCCATCCTTCATTTCAAGTGTGCAATTCCAAGGCCAAGTGCATTACAAGTTCCAAGCATACAAGTAGAGTAGTAGTTAGTCTAGAGTGGGAGTTAGAGTCGAGTCGAGCGAAGCTCGGGGTCTCCGGAGTCGTCTTCTGGAGAGTCTGGTATAGCTCTTGTACCTTTCTACTTTTGTAAGACTTTCCTTTTATTAATATATTATTCTTACTTTACTTTACTGAGTTCTTACTTAGTGCAAGTCTTTTAGTCTTGTTGTGCATTTACTTTAGTAATATAGTTGTCTTAGTGAAGTTAGTGACCTGTAACCACTCCTGTGTGTGCATCATCGTCCTATCTTGTATAGGAGCTCTAGCTAGCTGCAACTAGTTAGCGTTGTAGGATTAAGTGTGAGCGTGGTGCTCATACTTAAGATTACCTTTGATTACCGCTGGCTTGAACGGAAAGTAGGAGCGCACTCCCTAGTAGGTGACAAATCGTGGGCGGCATTAGGTTCTCCTCACGTACAGGCTAGTTCTTAAAAGGTAAGGCGTCCATAAGCCCAATAGTCGCTTTCGGTAAGGGGTTAGGTGAAAAACCTTCTAAGCGTCTTACCAGCTCGGCTATCCCTCGCACACAGTTAGTAAGGCTCTATCGTAGTTAAGACAATTATCTATTAAAGTAAGTCACAGAAGTCAAGTTAGATACATAGGAGTCCTTTACTCACTCGTTGTCCTCCCACCTAGCTAACTCTACCATTTACCTTTAGCATAGGACCTTGGATTCACCACTACCCTTCCTATTCGTTATTTACCACCCTTATTCACTAGTTGATACTAGATAACTCAAGGAATCTCATTCCCCTTTTTGTTAAACACACTTAGCCGCTTTCCCTTGGGAAAATATAAATTACGATACCTTGGAATACTCCTTGGTGAAGTGCTACAGCGGTACATTCTGTGCGCTTGCGGAATTATCCAATAGTAAATAGAGTTACCCTACCAGGGCACTTCTGGCGCCGTCGCCGATATCCGGTGGTTGCGTTAAGAAGTGTCAACATAGGTTGAGTGATCTGATCTGATGAATGTTTTAAATGCTACACTCATGATCTTATTATCCATCAACTTTGTCTTGCTCACTATGCTTGAGGACGTAACTACTGGAGTAACCCCGTTGTGGAAGTAATTACTGACCTTCTGCCGGTCAAGAGAGACAACCCAGGATGCCCCATCATCCCGATCTCCATCGGCATGGTGGACTTCCTAGAAGCACTCTGCGACTTTGGCTCCAGCATCAACATTATGCCCAAGCCTGCAGATCAGACACTAAGTTTCCCAAAGGGAATATTGAAGAACCTCTGCGTCCGAGTTGGTACCTTGTATGCCCCAGCAAACTTCGTGGTGATAGAGACTGGTACTGATGAGAGGGCACCCATTCTAGGGAGGACATTCCTGAACACCTTGGGAGCAGTCATCCACGCTAGTGCTGCCAAGATCAGTTTCTACATCAAGGGGACAAAGGAGACGTTTTCCTTCAAAACTACACAAATCTCAGAGCAATCCTGACATGAACCAAGGAAAGGACCAATAGAAGGAACAGGAACAAGCAATTGTGGACTGAGTCAGCTAAGATGGTCACTGCAGCTCAAGGAGGTCAAGATCGTCAACTCAAGTCTCCTTTCTTGATCAAGAAGGATGACCCTGGTGTTTCAAGCATCGAGTGCACAATCAACGGATATTTTTTTCAGAAGACACTCTACGACACCGGATCTGACGTCAACATAATGGCCGCAGTCACTTATTAGCTCCTGCATTGAACCATGCCCCTACAACCGACATACATTCAGCTCCAGATGGCAGATCAGACATTCCGTAAGGTTATTGTCATGGGAGAAGATGAGTACAATCCACCCGTCATCCTTGGAAGACCGTTCCTCAGCACCGTTAAAGCAATCATCTACATTGGAACCGGAGAAGTCCACATGAACTTCCCCTCTGAGAAGGTACGCCGCTATTTTACTGACCCTAACTATATAGTTGAAGACTCTAAGCAGGTCAGGACAAGAAGAAGACGACGCAACCGCAACCAGAGGAGACAAATCATCAAGGACGGATGTGCAAACTACGAAGGAGAAGTTGTAAGGTCTGAAGACATACAGCTTGAACAGAACTATCCTGAGGAGACCGTAGCACCGAGTTAGGTGTGGAGAGAGAAGATAGTTATACATGAAGAGCAAGCGCCGCCGGAACCACCGACTACGCCATCCAGCGAATCCCAGGACGACTGAGAAAATGGAGAGTCCCGTTCAGAGGACTTAAAAACACTGAACGCCTTGCCAAGAGGTAAACTTGGTAGTTATCTTTTTCCTTTCAATTATTTTAAAATAGTTTGCTTAGTTAATGAGGTTCATATCATCTTGAAAAGAAAATAAAAATGTTGAAGATAGTAAGCCCCCTGTGAGTATGCTCATGGCATAAAACCCATAAGTACATTCACTGTGGTGGCGTAAAAATAAAATAAATATATTCCTGTGCTATAAAAATGAAAATATAAAAATAAGATTCTGATCCTACCAAAGAGAGTAACATTTATTGAGGAGGCTCAACATGATAAAGGCTAGATATTTATGCTAACACTTAACTAGTTCCACAAAGCTTTGTTGTCTATTTGAGCTCCACAGAATTCAAGGATCAAAGAAGACTAGCAGACGGAGGACATCCTAATCGCTGTCAGAGTGCTGCCGACATTCAAATACACCTCCGCCACCTGCTAGCTACATCAGAAGAAATTATGTCAAAATCCAGCTTGGGGGAGAGCACCCCCATTTATCCAGCTAAGTATTCTACTCACGTTTATACTTTACTCTAATAATAAAAAGATGTATAATCATAAAAACCCAAATAAAGATTTTGTGCTTATATATATCTTTGCTTAGCTTGCTAAATAAATAAATAAATAAAGTTTGCTATGAACCCTCATGATAAACTCTCACATGGAAATGATGAATAGTTGCTCTGCCATGATTAGTTCTAAAAATTGAAATCTCTCTTAAGTTTAGGCATGACTGTTATTAACTAAGATTTGTACTAAACCTGAACTTGTGGGGAGAGTACTTGATCTAAAGTCTAAGTCATTAACGGATACGATATGGGAAGGTTGAGCTGTTGTTTATCTGTTCCTTGAGATGCTAGAATTCTGGAGAATTTTATCTTTAAAAATCTTTAAAATAACACATGATGAGTTCCTGTATGATGAGAGTTTAAATTCCTACCATAGCCATATATACATGCTTGTTAGACTATGAACCATACATTTACTTTTTACTGCTTATGAGCATTGAGTGTGGTCAAGCTGTGTAGACCCTTAGGAGCTTGTCATGTGGTTAAGTCAAGATTCACTTGCACGTTCACTCACACATGCTGCTTCTGCTCCGGAAGTATGCATCCACATATATCCACCCATTTCCATCTCCAGAATCACCTAAAAATATTCTACTCCTAATCTGGGAGAGAATTGCCAAATACATTTCTGTTTTTCCTGTGAAATAAATGCTCAAGTTATCTTGTTACTACCACTTGCTATATTATCTCATGAGATGAGTGCTCTAAAAAAAGAGAGAGAAAAAAAAGTATACGAGGAAATAAAAAGGGGCAAGTGCCCGGAACCTCGAAAGAAAGAAAAAGTGAGACGAGAGGTAAAAATGGATAAGTGTCCGACAGTAGAATTAGGGGTACAAGATAACCACGTGAGAGAAAAAGAAAATATAGAGCATCTCATTCTCCTCAAAAAGTTTCAAAAGAGCAAGAAAGGTATGTACCCCCTCAAAAGAGCAAAAGTAGAATTAGACTTTCACCATTGTTATTACCATCATCACCATACATCATTCATTGGCCACACATGCACATCTTGATTTCACTTATTGACTTGTTCTTCTGGATCCATGGTTTGACTATGCAATAAATGTCTTGTAAGTATGTACTAGCTGTCTCCCACCTATGAGCTCCAGATATCAAAACCTTATTAGAGTAGGGTGAGAGAGAAGGCAATGCCACTATGCCTCATACCAAAAATACCACATACTTTGAGAGAAGGCATACACCATTACTGCATTGGTAAGGATCCAGAAATACCACAATTGAGAGACTAGAGAGAGTCACACAAGGAATCTATGAGTTTTATTTGAAAATTTGCAAAAACTCCAGAGCTATAGTTAATCGAAGAACAAGAGACATGACGCTTGACTAGACCGTTCTATCTTTTAACTGCTCAAGACACAAGTGACGGTTACAAGCCCCATGGTGGAAGGTAAAATGAGTAAGTTTTAAATCTTAACAGTTTACTCTAACCCAGAGATGATATCTTGTTTGAACGCATGTGTATCTTTAAGTCATGAAACCACTGCAGAAACTCTTGAGTTTATCTTTGCTCAGGGACGAGTAAAGGTTAAGCTTGGGGGAGCTTGTTGACGGTCCTTAATGCTCACATTTAACCATCAACTAATCATGGAAAATGATCCAAATGCAACTAACACCTAGACTTAGGGTTTGATGTGACAGAATTCCACGAGTTTTGGTGTTTGTCTATTTCTGCAGGGGGTTATCAGGAAATACGGAAGAAAGGCCCACACGTCGGGTTTACATAGAGATATTAACGTGCCGCTCAATTTTCTATCATCTTGAAGACTCCAGAAGCCACGGGACCGATGCGGAGGCCGAGAGGACTCAGGGACAGGGCGCCCGCCCAAGTCCTTAGGGCGCCCGCCTAGCTACAGTGTTCAATTCGGACCCCTTTCGCGTATTATGCTCCACCGACCTAAAGGATCAAGGAAAACCGTGCGATCAATGTCGGTTTGATCCGACGGCCCAGATTCACTTGAAGGGACTATAAAACCAGACCCCCTGGCCCCTGGAGATCATACCTCTTCTACAGAATCAAAGTTAGGGTTTCAATTCTTCATCCAAGTAGAGAGGATCCCTCTAGTTCTTCTAGTTCTACCTCTAGTTCATCTAGATCTAGTTCTAGTTCATCTAGTTCTGGTTCTAGTTCCTCTAGTTCTAGTTCTAGTTAGTTCTAGTTGTAATCTAGAAAATAGGGAGAGAGAAGAGGAGAGCGGAGGAGGAGCCGGATCTGTCGGATCTTCCTCAACATTATACTTTTGCAGCATCTGGTTCGTTCTTCATCGTTCTCCAGGTTCTTCAATTCATAATTCCTGAGTTCTTTAATTACTTTTATTTACATTCAAGTTATTTATTGGATTCCCGCTTGCATCAAGTGCTCTAGTATTTATAATGCTAGAGTAGTAATTAATAGATTAGACGTGGTGTTTAGTCTTGCGATTACCTGGAATTGCGCCCAATCCTGCGGATTGTTGTGGTAGCCTTAGGGTAGTGACAGCCCTAACGGTCGATGTATTCCACCACGTTTGGATCGGTGTTTGTAGGACCGTAGTCAGACCTTCCTAGCCCCCTTCTCATCTCTTTCTGTGGTTAGTGCTCTGATGTCCCGATATAAATAATCCTGAAGTAATTCTTGATTCTTAGATCAACTAGAGAACTCTCAGGAAACTTCCTCTCTTCCCACCAAAAATAATTATATAGTTATCCTTGGGCGATCTTGGATCTTAATTAGTACACTCACGTTCTCTGTGGAAAATCGATACTCTAGAATACTCCCGGGTGAAAGCTACATCGGTATTCGTGCGCTTGCGGATTTTTCTGTTTGCGTTTAAAATACCCAACAAGCTTTCTGGCGCCATAGACAAACACCAAAACTTGTGGAATTCTGTCAGATAAAACCCTAAGTCTAGGTGTTGGTTGCATTTGGATCCTTTTCTTTATTTATTTGATGGTTAAATTTGATACTTAAGGACCGTCAACAAGGGGGTTGGAGATCTCAAATGTGGTGATAGCACATGGATTTTTAATGCCCTCTAGCCATTTATGTTGCTGTTCTCGATCCTCCTTGTGGTTTTGGTGACTCTTATGAATGGGATGTCTAGAGAGATACATAGGATCATCGGGAGGTTCAAGAGAAAGAGCATAGGAGAAATTATTAAGCTCAATGATGGGTTGGATAGCCGAATTATGGGATTGAAATGTTTGGAAATCGGCTATTGAAACTTCCTTTCCTTGTCTGGGAGATGATTCCTTCTCTATCTCTAAGATTTTTCTATGAAGACTAGTGCAAGAAGGATGTCCACAAATGAAGACATAAGAAAGAAAGACTCTACCAAAGGTTATAGGATTAAGACCAATGTGAAAATATCGAGAAAAAACATGGTCTTGTAGGGCTAGGTTTAAACCAGATTTCATAGAAAGATTAACAGATTCCCTAGGTATAGCTAAAAGTTCATTATCTTCTTGATTAAAAGATAGGACCTCGGCTATAGAAAAGGGTTGGTTTTGACCTATTGCAATCAACTCCGGACAAAGATCATAATTAGGGGCAGGACTTGTTGACTCCCATGGTCCATGGCTGGTCTCCGAAGGTGCAAAAATTGAATAATAGGTATGGAGTTTAAGTTATCCATAAAGATGGAAAAATAAAAAGAATAAAAGTATAAAATTATAATACAAGATAATAGCAAGACTAAAAGTTATCTCAGCAAACCGTCTTTCTCCCCGGCAACGGCGCCAGAAATGCTTATTGATATTTGGTAACGCAATAAGGAATTGATCCGCAAGCACACGGATATCGGTGAGCATTTCACCCGGGAGGTTATCTAGAGTATCGTATTTATATTTTTACCACTGGGAGAAAGGGTGCATCTGACTAACCAAATCTATTGCTACTACACTTTAGGCTACAAAGAATGTTTCTCGATGTGAGCGATGTATAGAGAAGACTGCAACCGTAGTCTCATTCTAACCTTGGTAAGGATGATCTACTGTTCTATTGAGAAGGCTCACAGAATCTAGACACCACAGAGGATGTTCGACCCGCACCTATAAACCTACCCGTCATGCTAACGAGATGTGGGATGCAAAGGTAACTCGAAAATGTCACGTTCCTCGCTACTACCACGGTCCAGCTAGTCAGGGGATATCTATGAGTACCCTAGCCCAAACACCACGTTTACGCTACCAATGATTACTCTAAACTCAACCGGAAGAGATTAAAGTAAACTCATAAACCAAAGAACAATAAAACAAGAACTTACTAGAATTGGAAGTCGAATTACTGAAGAATCCTAGGAGCAAGCGTCGGGTTAGGAGACTTGATCCCGCAGGTACAACCTCGGAGTAGACACAGACAGGCCGGGCTTCCTCCGATCTACACCTCCACTCTATCTTTCTCAATTTAGTAGAAACTAGAAGATCTAATTCTACTCACATTGGATGCTGAGCCTAAAAGAAATTTTATTTAGAGGAGAGGTATTCCTTCGAGGGCTCCTCTCAACTCTATGATGAACTTGTCTCCTCCAGGGGCCAGGGGGTCTGGTTTTATAGTCCCCTCAAGTGAACGTGAGCCGTTGGATCAAACCGACATTGATTGGACGGTTATCCTTGATCCTTTAGGTCGGTGGAGCTTGGTCCCCGAAAAGAGTTCTCATTGGAGTCCAGGTCAGGGCGAGCGCCCAACGGGGGAGGGCGGGCGCCCTGCCCCCGGGCCCGTTCGCCTTCCTATTCGTTCCCGTGGCTTCTGGAGTCTTCTAGATGATGGAAAATTGCACGGCACGTTAATATCTCTATGTAAACCTGACGTGTGGGCCTTTCTTCCGTATTTCCTGATAACCCCCTGCAGAAATAGACAAACACCAAAACTCGTGGAATTCTGTCAGATAAATCCCTAAGTCTGGGTGTTGGTTGCATTTGGATCCTTTTCTTTATTTATTTGATGATTATATTTGGTACAAGGACCGTCAACACCGATGGCTGTGAAAGGTGGTCTACCGATGGTCATGAAGAAAAGCGCGGGGGTTGCCGATTGACTCGTGATGGTGTACCGATCGGTTGTGGAGGATAATTTAATGCTTTCCATAGTTATTAGAGTTTGTTTTGTATACAGATTCTGTTTAATATGGAGTTTGAGTCCTAGTCATGTCTGGTTGTAGCTCTTTTGAACAGGGTATAAATATAGACCCCGTGGCAATGTAATGATCTATCTATCAATAAATCAAACACAAGTTTTACACATATTCTAGCATCTACTTTTCGACGACTTCGTCATATTTTCTTTTTACTACGAGTTCTTAAGGATTCTTTGAGTCAATCTCGATGAATTCTCGAGTTCCGCGTGAGCACCTCTTAGCCGTGACATCCGGGCGCATCGCTGTTGTCGGGACCAAAGTGTTCGAGTTACTACCTTTGTCGGTTGTATGGTCAAATCGGCTGGCACGCCTTAACGTTTGAATCGGGTATTAGCCCTTTGTGTTTGCAGATCAGCTTTTGCATCAACACATATCTTCATCTTTCTAAGTAAGTGATGGCAAACTTACTTGGAAGAGGAGGGTTCAGGTTCTGTTGGTGAGAGCTCCTGGTCTTGCTGAGCAAGGCCTACCTTTTATTCTTCACCTTTCCACCATTCAATGGAACTATAGAAGATTGCATGCTCTTCACTCATCAACCTTTTCCTGACTTCTTTGATAAATTTGTGGTTGATGAGCTGGGGTCTATTGGAGATGCAATAATGTTCACTTGAAAACTTCTTCTCCAATAGATTTAAGGTTGTTCTTTCCTGCAAAACGTTAATGGACACATACCCGAGGGAATAGCAAGATTGAACGGGTTTCGTTGTCCATACTTTTTTTTAATTTTCTTTTATGCTAATCAAGATGTTATATGGTTTAAGATTATTTAGCATAAATTGTGCCTATTATGTTTTATGTTGTTGTTACAATCTAGCATCGTTAAAGGCAAAGATAACTTGTAACAAATGAATAAATATTACTACTCACAAGTTCGACTTTTTGTGCAAAGTTATCATCTGCCTTGATTCATCCCCAGTGTGAACTTATTTCTTGACTTTCCTAGATTTAATTCATAATATTCTTGTAGGGGTTAGTCCGACAAAAGATTCAATATCCACTACAACATACTATCGGCTCAAAAATCAACCTAGACACCATGTCTAATTTGACTTAGGAAGGCATTTTAATCTGAGCTCAGTTTAAAAGCCTTTTAAAAGTAAAACCATCACTCTGAAACTAAGCACCATGCTTCATTTAAGAGATTTATGAAAGTACTTCAAAGCCTAAACATATATCATAGCAAATAAAGGTAACATAAAAATATAGTAGAGATTTATTTAGATAGAGATAAAAGAGCATGATCATGGTGAGTTTTTTTTATAATGCATGTGAGATGAATAATGGAACAAGTTATGGCTGAGGAAATTTAAACTAAATAGTGTGAATATATGGATTAATGTAAACATGCAGTGGAATGTAAAAGATAACTACTCATAATTGTTGAAGTCCATGAGCAAAACTTTCTCACCTTTATTTGATCATACTTACCATGACTCATATTTTGGAATTTGTGAGTGATGCAACATCTTTGTTCCCATCACTTGAGATATGAATTAAAGTCCTATGACATCGACCTCTTTCTCCAACATTGGATGTGTTATGTTTTTTCTTATTTTGTTGGGGCATGCCGGAAGGTCGTAAACCCGTTGTTTATTACCCTACATAAGATATAGAAGTAGACAAACAAGGGTAATCCTGCTTGAGCAGGGGTTAATAGTTATCTCGGTCACATAATTGAGTATAAGTCTATCAATGTTCCTTAAATGCCTAGCTACCTTCGCCGGCAATGGCGCCACAAATGCTTGTTGGTATAAATTAATTGTACTCCTTTAAATAAGATTTAAGTAAGATTAACCGCAAGCGCACAGATATCGTACCAATGTCATATTTTACCCCGGGGGGTTTAAATATCGTATCCACAGGGAAGGTCTATATGAAGGACTTAGAACTATAACTTATACTATTGGTGTGAACGATAAACTATAACTAGAATCCTACTCATAACAGGGATAAGTCACTTGATAAAAGATATAAGATAAATAATGATCAGTCATCATAAATAGATAAATATCAGAGCTCTTCTAGTCATAGTAATAGCTAGCCATTGGATAAACTCAGGAAGAAATACTAAGGTAATTCTATAACTACGTCAATGAATAACTCTAATTAGTGCAATTACATCTATAAATCATTGTTAAGCCAACCCTATATCATAATCACATGTAAAGAGGCATCAACTAATGAGAATATTAAGACGCAACCGTCACCTCCTTCGCAACCGCGCCCAAGCTGTCCTACGTATGGGGGTGGACTATAGAGGAACCAACACAACTGTCACCAGCGTGGACTACCACACGACCCGACTGTTGATATTTGTTAACGC
Source organism: Sorghum bicolor (assembly GCF_000003195.3). NCBI lineage: Eukaryota > Viridiplantae > Streptophyta > Magnoliopsida > Poales > Poaceae > Sorghum > Sorghum bicolor. The sequence goes on from NC_012871.2 coordinate 46,483,775, forward strand.
CATCAGGAAATGATCCGCAAGCGCACGGATATCGGTGAGCACTTCAGCCGGGAGGTTATCCAGAGTATCGTATTTATATTTTTACCACTAGGAGAAAGCGTGCATCTAACTAACCAAATCTATTGCTACTACCCTTTAGGATACAAACAATATGATTCGATGTGAGCGATGTATAGAGAAGACTACAACTGTACCCTCATTCTCACCTTGGTAAGGATGATCTACTGTTCTATTGGGGAGGCTTACGGAATCTAGACACCACAAAGGATGTTCGACTCACTCCTATAAACCCTATCGATCCTGCTAACGGGATTATGGGCTACAAAGGTAACTCAGAAATGTCACATTCGTCGCAACTACCACGGTCCGGCTAGACAGGGGATATCTATGAGTATCCTAGCCCAAACACCACGTTTACGCTAGAGATGATTACTCTAAACTCTATGCGAAGAGATCAAAGTAAACTCATAAGCCAAAGAACAATAAAATAAAGAACTTACTAGAATTTAGAAGTCGAAATATTGAAGAATCCTAGGAGCAAACCTCGGGTTAGGAGACTTGATCCCACAGGTACAACCTCGGAGTAGACACTGACAGGCTAGGCTTCCTCCGATCTACACCTCCACTCTATCTCTCTCAATCTAGTAGAACTAATTCTACTCTCACATTGGATGCTAAGCCCTATGAGGTTGGAACCCTAAGGAACCTCTCTCTCTGAATCCTCTTTGGAAAATATGCTAATGAATAATGGGGATTGCCTCCTCCAGGGGCCAGGGGGCCTGCTTATATAGCCCCTCCAAATGATTCTGGGCCATCGGATCAAACCGACCTTAATCGCACGGTTTTCCTTGATCCCTTAGGTCGGTGGAGCATAATCCGCAAGGTGGAGCCTGATTGGCTGAGGCACTTGGGCGGGCGCCCAATGGGGGAGGGAGGGCGCCCTGCCCCCGGGCCCGCTTGGCCTCCCGTTCGTTCCCGTGGCTTCTGGACTCTTCTAGATGATAGAAAATTGCGCGGCACATTAATATCTCTATGTAAACCCGACGTGTGGCCCTTTCCTCCACATTTCTTGATAACCCCCTGCAGAAATAGACAAACACCAAAACTCATGGAATTCTATCAGATAAAACCCTAAGTCTGGGTGTTGGTTACATTTGGATCCTTTTCGTTATTTATTTGATGATTACATTTGGTACTTAAGGACCGTCAACAACTCCCCCAAGCTTACCTCTTGCTCGTCCCTGAGCAAGGATGGACTCAAGAGTTTCTGCAGTGGTTTCATGCCTTAAAAGTACACATGCGATCAAGCGAGATCTTATCTCCGAGTTAGAGTAGTCTGTTAAGACTTAAAACTTACTCATTTTACCTTTCACCATGGGGCTTGCAACCATCACTTGTGTCCTGAGTAGTTAAAAGATAGAACAATCTAGTCAAGCGCCATGTCTCTTGTTCTTTAATTAACTATAGCTCTGGAGTTTTTGCAGATTTTCAAATAAAACTCAGAGATTCCTTGTATGACTCTCTCAAATCTCTCTTTTGTGGTATTTCTGGATCCTTTCTAAGGCAGTAATGGTATATGCTTTCTCTCAAAGTATGTGGTATTTTTGGTATGAGGCATAGTGATATTGCTTTCTCTCTCACCCTACTCTATTAAGGTTTTGATATTGTTGATGCAAAACTGATCTGCAAACACAAAGGGCTAATACCCGATTCAAACGTTAAGGCGTGCCAGCCGATTTGACCTTACTATCGGCAAAGGTGATAACTCGAATACTTTAGTCCTGACAACAGCGATGCGCCCGGAGGTCACGGCTAAGAGGTACTCACGCGGAACTTGAGAATACGCCGAGCTTAAGTCGACGAATTCCTAAGAACTCGTAATAAAAGGGAAAAAAGTATGACGAAGTCATCGAAAAGTAGATGCTGAAATATGAGTAAAAACGTGTGTTTGATTGATTGATCGATAGATCATTACAAGGCCCTAGGGTCTATATTTATACCCTGCTCAAAGAGCTACAACCAGACACGATTAGAATTCAAATTCCCAACTACACGGAATCCATATGCAAAACGATGTAAATAATTAAGGAAATAACAAAACTATCCCTCGCGACAAACCGAAACTCCTCCACACAACGACCGACAGCTTCCGGACTCCCTCTTTGCATCATCGGCAGATCCTTTGCCATAGTCATCGGCAGACTTTTTTATCTAGCCATCGGCACAATATCACTGCCTGTAGACTTAGTCACGTTCAACTTCTCCCTCATCGGCAACCATCCTCATCGGCAACTCACCTTGTAAACATCGTACTGCCACCTTATCCTGCCATCCTAGACACGTGCCCAAAAACGGTGTCAACACATGCCCCCCAGTTTCGGAGTATAAAACTATTAATGCTCCGAAATTCTCTGCAGTAATGATGCCTTTTCCCGCAATTAATGCTCCTAGTCTGGTAACCGACAACCTCAATCTGAACAACTCTGATCCTATTCCTCCGCAGATTCCTCAAAATCTCCAACTTCCTAAACGGGCATTTCTTCTCAGCCGTACATCGGCAACAATACCGTTACAAAGATCTGCCGATGTTCTGACCAGGATATTCGCACAAACGGTTACTTCCCCTCCATCCGCCCATCGGCAATATGACCGTTATAGAATGTTGCCGATGGACCGACCAGGAGATCTCGCACAGTAAAATATCTTCAGATAATGACCCCTTCCTGTCAAATCACCTGCACAATCCCTGGATTACCGTGCGAACAGTTACCATATCCACCTGAGTACCCTCGGATTTCTCGGATGCGGCAAAGAGATAAGTCGGATTTGCCCTTGCCCATTTTGTCCTATAAATAGTTCCTTCTCGGGTACTCCTTCCCCATCACACCATTCTACTACCTAACTTTATTCTTCCAGCGGCGGCGCCATCAAAAACTCCCAAGGTCTCCGACAAGTACTGTTCTTCATCAACTCCGGCGCCCTCAAACGCTTCCTTCGCAGCAAGATGGCTGTCGGCTTCGTCGTCCCTGAGGTCAAATCTCCACCCCGTCTCCTGTATTTTTCTTCACATTCCCTGTTTACTCGCAATTCATTTTACTGAATATTTTCCTTCTTCCTTTTTCTTTCGTGTTTTCTTTACGCCCAAAAATCACTAGGAATTGTCCAACAAAATTGTCATCCCCACCGATCAACCACACCTTCAATGCCTCGGCCCTCTAGGGGACCCAGATCCAACTGACCTTATCAACGCAGAAACCAACAGGATCCCCTTCAGAGCCGAAAATTTTTCCTTAGATCTGTGGAAAGTGTAACATCCCTGATGTTACGGTTACTAAAAACAGATCATGTCATCATGAGCATTGCAAATCATAATTGTTAAAGCACATTAGTATGCATCAATTTAAAATAAGTTTACTTTGAGTGCTTGTGCTTAGGGAATTAAAGTGTGCTTACATTGTGTTTGGGTGCTTGTGTTGGATGCTAAAACCCTAGGGTGAAAGATTTCCGAAGAGCTAAGGGGGGGAAAACCCTGATTTTGAACCCTAGAACTGCCCCCTTTGGTGTAATTCAAAAACTAAGCAAAATTTGAGGTGGAGTTCAAAAGCAAAGTTGTGGATCCTGGCAAGATGTACAACTTTGGTGTTTTGAGTTTTTGAAGTTTCAATACAAAATTCAAAGTAATTTTGAAAATACAGATTTCCAGAAAGTGTCCCCTTTTCCAACCTAAACCCCCAATTCAAAATCCATTTGGAATTTTGAAAAGTGGTCAACATGAAAGTTGTAGAGCACAAAAAGTTGAGCAACTTTCATGTTGGGAGTTTTTCAAGTTGTTGTACAAAATCAAAAGTAATTTTGGAAATTCTGTTTTGCCCCAATTCAAAAATTTGGAATTTCTTTGATTTGAGTTTGATTTTCAAACTGTTTGGCCAAATTCACCCTGTTACACTCAAAATTAGTTCTGGACTCTTAAATAGGTTTTGTAGCTTATAAAATTTGGCACAATTTTTGTTTTGGTGGAATTTGGAGTTTAGTTCAAAGTTTGGCTGATTTTCGCAAGGGGACAAAAGAGAGGAGATAAGGGGGAGCTACAGTGATCCAGGGGATCACGAGCTCGTCCACCCCGGTGGCAGGGCGGGCAGGCGCTGCCTCCGCGCGCGACGCCACGCAGCTGGCCACGCAGCTGCTTGCTGCTGTGCTTCGCGCGGACGGCCTCATCCACATCCCCTGCTCCGCCGCTTGGATAAGACCTCGGACGGCCGGAGTGTTTCTTTTCCTTCCTTTGAACCTCGCCGCCGACCACCACCATCCGCCGCCAAAATTCGTCCTCCTCGTTGCCTTTCCACGTGAAGTGAGCACCCCAGCGACTCCGCCTTGAGCCCAGCCACCGATTGCGCCCCCAAGCGCAAGCGCTAACCCACCAGAGCCCTTTCCCGAGCCGCTCTTCTCCAACTCCGGCCAGGGTCGCCGCCGAGGGATCCTTCACGTGGACACGCTGCTCCAGTCGGTACCACGCCTTGAAGGCGGTCGTTTCGAGCTCTTCTTGTTTCCCCGGTGCTCATGCGCTCGTTTTCCCTCCTTGGACGTGAACAGGGCCACCGAGACGACCTCACCGGAGCCGGGGCGCCGCCCGACTGCACGGCCACCGTCGCCAAGCTTCTCGGTTGTGTCTTCCGCCGTGGTGGTGTGAGCACCATGATCCCCATTCCTTCCTGGCCCTCCCGAACCTGTTGGTTTGTGCTCTACCAAGCCCCGAGGACCGGTCTACGGCCGGCCAGGGTGGCCGCCCGCCATTCGCGTGGCCGAGGAAGGAGGAGAACGGTAGAGTGTCCTCGAGTTGTACCTATGGGGTCGCAAGGTCGAAGCGCAACTGATGCGCACCCTGGTGTGGGGCTTGAACCTCGCCAGCGGCGACCGGGAGCGCGGCAAGGCCGCCGGGTGCGAGGGAGATGGAACTGACGAGCGGGGCCCGCTCGTCAGTGTCCACGTGAGAGGAGGAGCGACGCGCGCGGCGCGGGTGTGGGCCAAACCAGTGGGCCGCCTGCGCAGCGCGGTTGTGGGCCGCGGCGCGCGCAGTCCGCGCGGGAGATCGCTCCCAGGCCGACTTGGGCCGTGCCCCCGTGGGCCGCCTGCGCAGCAGTGTTGCTTTTCTTTTTCCTTTTTGATTAAAATTACTTGATGTTTGAAATTGTGTAATAAATCAGGTGCTAATCCAAAAATGATGAAAGTTTTTGTATAGGTTCCATAAGGTGGGTAGAACACAAGAAAAATAGTGGATTCTGTTTTCTGGTAGTTTGCATGTTTGTAAAAATTTGCTCTTTTAATTAATGAATAAAACTTCTAGGAATTTTAATAATTTATTGGTATGTCCAAAAATCACCAAAAATTGTGGGGAGCCTCTGAATATTATTCCCTGGCTCCACACAAAATTTGATGACATTTGGATAATGTTTGATTAGAATACTAATAAACCCTTATTTAGTACTTAAGTAATAATTCCAAAACCATTAAATAATAATTAATTAAATTCTCATGATTAGGGTTGAGTGATTTTGGGATTGTGTGATGACTTGAGGTCATTAACCCTAATGACCCTTGGCATTTAATTATTATTTAGCCTTAATGCTTAATTACTGTCATTAGTAATTAATTAAGAATTAATTAAGGTAAATAGGTTTAATAATTACCTAATGTAAGATAATTATGAATTAAGTAAAGTCTTAGTTTACAGATGAAACCTCTTGGGTAAAAATATTAAGTTATTAAACAACTTTATTTAGTGACAATTCTGTATTGCATTAAATAAGCAAATCGTACTTAATTCGGTCCATCTTGCATAATTGCCATACGCATATCATAAGCATTCATCATTTTGCGTATAGTGTCCGTGACCGAAGGAGCGCCCGTTGAACCGAACCCTGAGGTCGGTGCTCCGTTCGAGGAAGTCGGATCCGAGACTTGGGAAGTCTCCGAGGGTCCCTCTCTGCCCTGCAACCAAGGCAAGCCCCGGATGCATTAACCCCTCCTTGGGTGTTTTAAATCTGTTATCACTTATGAATTGAAAATGCTGCATTAAGTAGTTGAGAATTGGGTTAACCTACTTGCTGCATTTACTACCTTGATATCTATATCCTGTCCTTGACACCTGTTTTAATTTAAAACTGCGTAGCGATGCTTAGCCCTGCTACTAGATAGGTTTTCAAACAAGAAAGTTTGAAGGGTTGTTGTGGGATACACTTATGGCCAATGATATTTCAACTTGAGACCGGTCGGTGGACTTGCTTTAAGAATGGAGTCTTAAAGTAGTGTCTCCAACTGTGTCGGTTAAGGACCGGTCCGTTGATGGCCTGCTGGGTTGAGAATTTATAGTACTAGCCACTTGCCTACGGTAAGCCCAGTCTTGTGATCCCTCGGCGCGAACAGCTACTCGCGCACTGGGAGTGGAAAGATGGCGAGAGTAGTGTGTACCCACCTTACGGATCTGAGATGACCGGAAAACATCTAGATCGGCTGTAGGATGGTGGAGTACTGTGCTCTCGGGTGCCGCGAACCTGGTCAAATTTGGGGAGAGCTTGATTTGGGTTGACATATGCAAGATTTAGTTCTACATATGTCGGGTGGTTAGGAACTCCAGCTGGATTGCTAAGCGATTCGAATCGTCGTTGCTCCCCGATTGGGAGACTCAATTCCTTCGACCCTCATCGTAGTTAAATATGCAACTAAGTGATAAAATGAGAAAGGGGAAAATGTCTCATGAGGTTCGGATCCCAATTCCCGGACTCTTAGCGACATGAAGCTATGACCATCGATAAATAATACTTAATGATAGGACTAGGAACTCACGGATTCGTCTGTGGGGAACAACTAGTTAGACTATCCTCGAATTCTTCTGCCTCCGCGAGGGAGGAATTCAGGGTAAAACTTGAAAATAAGGATGCACTACTAGTAAGCTTTTCCGCAAAACACTTTGGCTCCTTGCTCAGCCACCCCTTGTCTACCCTAAGCCTGCATCCCTAAATTCTCCCCTCTTTCCGTCGGATAAGTCTTGTTGAGTACTCCCGTACTCAGGGTTCAATACCCCTGTTGCAGGTGAAGCTCAGGAGCCGACTTGTTTCGGACCCTGTTGTGTGACCGTCGTCGAGGTTGACGACGAAGAAGAGTGAGCGTGACCCATGGGCAGGGTCTGTAAATTTGTTCTGTCTGTACTAAAGTTTCAGTTGCTCCGCTGGACCAGGCTTGTAATAACACTCTACTATCTGGAAGAACTTCTTTTGTAAAATAAGTTATGTAATACTTCCGCTGTTTCACTCTGAAATATTATTTTGGTCTTGTATTGTTGAGTTACTGCTTTATCTTCGCAACGGATGATCCTGGTGTTAAAGTGGCCACTTGCTACCCTGTAAGGGCGAGAAGAAACAGTTCTCGTTGTTTGACCATTACCAGGGGTCAGGACGAACCAGCTTGGTACGCCACAGGTAGCAGTGGTATGAGCGCCCAGCAATGCTCATCGGACTTCTAAAGTGGGAGGACTCCCGGCATCACCGTCAGAAGTCCTTAGGACAATGACAGGTGTCGGTGGGCCCAAACACTTAGGAGGTTCTGCCACAGCTGGTATCAGAGCATTCGTTGCTAAGATGACTGCTGAACCTTTTGAAAAACTTCAAAAATTCGTTTGAAACTAATACTATGAACCTGCCTATTTTGAGTCCAAGTGCTTAGTCCTAACCTACCCCTGTCTATAGGCTTTCTTAGAATTTTTGAAGTGGGTTGGAGGAGCAACCTAAAGTATTGCCCTATGTTGTAAAAGCTAAAGTAATATCGTTACGAATTGTTAGTAGGAATCGTAAGTTCGTGCATGCATCATAATGTATTAACTGATTAAGTTCCTTCCTCCTTGTTTGGGTTGGGTGAATAGAATCAATCCTATTCTTGCTAACCTTTAAGGTCTCTCTTACTAATCTAAACTTACCCTCTACAGGATGGCTCGTCAGAAGCAGACCCCGCGTAAGCGGACGGGTCCAAAAGGAGTTCCCCGACATCAGCTAGCTCCACGCAGTGATCAAGCCAGTAGTAGCCGTACCCCGCCTCAGCAGGAGGTGGACAGGCTGTCCGCCGAGTTGACTGAGGTGATGAGAGAAAGAATGTACAATGTTATGGAGATTGGCAAACTCAAAGCTCAACTGGCCAAAGAAAAACAAGCTACAGAAAATTGTGAAGCTATGTTGTCCCGGATGGTGGAGGAGCGGAATGCAGCCATCGCCCGAGAGGAAGAAGCTAGGAGCACCCATAGGCATGAGTTAACTAGGATGAACGCAAAGTTGGGCAAGGCAAAGTATCTCAAGGATTTGTATGTGAAGATGGCGGCCACGGTCACCGCACAACGGGATGTCGCGTGGCAACGAGAGGATCAGCTCCAGCTGGAGAAACTGGAGCTGGCATATCACTTAGATACGGTCAATGACCTGGCTATGCAATATCGTGATATTGCATTTGATCTGTATCATCAACTCCACCCACCTCCTGGCGAAGGAGAAATGGATACGGATGGCGAGTTGGCAGACGATGGAGAACCCGATCCAGGCCTCAGTGGTGAAGAGGAGTCCGACCCCGATGATCACAACCCAGGGGGTAATCAAGATGATGGCAACGACGACCCGGGCTACAGCTCTGGCCACACCGATTAGTTCGGTGAAACCGAGGGCAACGTCGTTGTAGGGGTCTTAGCTTGCCGTAGTGGGGTTCGGGTTTGTAATATAAGTTTTCTTTCAGTTTGAGAAGTTGAACTTGTTTACTTTTGGTGTGTATCTAACTAATGTTTAATAAGTGAATGTAAGATATGTTCTGTGTTATGAATTCTACGTGGTAATAGGTATCTACGATTCTTGTAACAGATGCCGATGCGTACTCGCGGATCCGATGGAGCTGGGACATCCCAGGGAGGGGATGATATCCCCAACCCTCCACCTGCTCCACCTTCTTTGGCTGACGCCATTGCTGTCCTGCTAAGTGCCACAACTGACAATGCTCGCTTGCTGCGCGAGCTAGCACAGCGTCAAACACACCCTGCTTCAAACTTCAGGGCACCGCGCAACGGGGATGGAGAGGCTCGATATGTAGATTTCACCGAGACCAGGCCCCCAGTGTTCACTAAGGCCGATGAGCCTTTAGAAGCGGATGACTGGCTCCGAACTATGGAGCATAAGTTCAGTTTAATTCAGTGTTCAGAAACTCAGAAACCCTTATTTGCAGCCTAGCAGCTTCGGGGAGCTGCAGGTGCCTGGTGGGAGAACTTCTTAGCTATTCAAGCTCCCGGACACCAAGTTACCTGGACTGAGTTTAGGGACGCGTTCCGCGCCCACTACATCCCCGAAGGGCTCATGGCCATGAAGGCCGAAGAGTTTCTCGCCTTGCAGCAAGGCGACAAAAGTGTTATGGAATACGTGGCAAGGTTCAATCATCTTTCTCAATATGCCACGGATCATGTGAACACTGACAGAAAGAGGAAAGCCTGTTTCATGCGTGGTCTAAATACTAAACTTCAGACCATGATGACCACATGCCAAAATGCTACTTTCTATGAGGCGGTAAATATTGCTATCGCCTCAGAGGAAAAGAATAGGAAACATAAGGAAGCCAACAAGAAGGCTGCTTCCTCTTCTTTCTCTGGTCGCGGTCAAAAGCGCCAGAGGGTCATTTATCATCCACAAGGCCACGGACATTTCCAAACGCCGATACCTTATCGTGGTCCTTTCTCCCCTCCACAGTACAGACCTGGGCAGCAGGTATATTCTCGACCTACTGCCATCGCTTTTGCACCACGCCAGCCGAACGCCCCGGGTGTTCGCCCTACTACTCCGCCCAGCCACAATTACCCTTGCTTCAATTGTGGTAAACCTGGGCACTTCTCTAAAGAGTGCCCTTTTCCTCGTCAAATCAACCCTACCTTTCCCAGGCCACCTATAGTCCAACCCCAGCAGGGTCAGTTCAGAACTGGGGTTCAAAAAGGGCAACAGGTACAGAAAGGTAGACCGGTAAAGAAGACAGGGCAAGTCTTCCATACTGAAGTGGAGACAATTCCAGAGGGTGAACCAGTGATGATGGGTACGTTTCCTGTTGCAAAGCATCCTGCTTTAATGCTCTTTGATTCTGGTGCATCCCATACATTTATCAATCGCACCTTTGTGTTAAAGCATGGCATACCCATTGGGGAAACACAAGATCATTTTTATATACAGTCGCCAGGAGGACGGCTGATGTCTAAAGAAATGGTTCACCAAGTACCCATCGAATTTGGTGGGCACAATTTTCCTACTAGCATGATTGTTCTTAAGGACCAAGAAATTGATGTCATCTTAGGCATGAACTGGATGGCGCAACGAGGGGTTGTGCTAGACACTTTGCACCGAACCATTAAAATCCCATTGCCCAATGAGAGTTCTTATTTGCTAATCCAATTAGTTACTCCCAAACGGACAAGTGGGCAAGTTCATGCCGCTAATGTGTCTGAAGTTAAAGATATCCCGGTAGTTCGCGATTTTCCGGATGTATTTCCTGAAGACTTACCAGGTCTGCCTCCGGACCGGGATGTACAATTCAGTATAGAATTGAAACCGGGAACGGCCCCAATATCTCGAAGGGCCTACAGAATGGCACCGAAAGAGCTGGCCGAATTAAAAACCCAATTACAAGAATTGTTGCAGAAGGGTTTTATTCAGCCTAGTTCTTCTCCATGGGGTTGCCCAGCCTTGTTCGTAAAAAAGAAAGATCACACATTAAGGCTGTGTGTTGATTATCGTCCTCTAAATGAGGTAACGATTAAAAACAAGTACCCATTGCCCCGCATTGACTTACTGTTTGACCAGCTAGCTGGGGCCAAGGTGTTCTCAAAGATTGATTTGAGATCAGGGTACCACCAAATTAAAATTAGGCCGGAAGATGTGCCCAAGACTGCTTTCACAACCCGTTACGGGTTGTATGAATATTTGGTGATGTCTTTTGGGTTGACTAACGCACCGGCCCATTTTATGTACTTGATGAACTCTGTCTTTATGCCAGAACTAGACAAATTTGTGGTCGTCTTCATCGATGACATCTTGATTTACTCCAAAACTAAGAAGGAACATGCTGAACACTTGAGAATCGTGCTGACCCGTCTCAGGGAGCACCAGCTATATGCCAAGTTCAGCAAATGTGAGTTCTGGCTGGACAAGGTTCATTTCCTGGGTCATGTATTATCAGCGGAAGGAGTCGCTGTAGACCCAGGCAAGGTAGAAGATGTGTTGAAGTGGAAACCCCCGACTACGGTACATGAGGTCCGTAGTTTTCTGGGCATGGCGGGATATTACCGTCGTTTTATCCCAGACTTTTCCAGAGTCGCCAAACCAATCACAACCTTGCTCAAAAGTCAAACAAAATTTGTTTGGTCACCCCAATGTGAGCAAGCTTTTCAGACTCTGAAAAGGTTGTTGACAACTGCACCTGTCTTAGCCTAGCCAGATATTGAAAAACCCTTTGATGTATATTGTGACGCATCAGGAATCGGGTTAGGCTGTGTGCTGATGCAGGAGGGTCGCGTAATTGCATATGCTTCCAGGCAACTCAAACCTCACGAAGAGAATTACCCGACCCATGATCTCGAACTAGCCGCCGTGGTACATGCATTAAAGATCTGGCGTCATTATTTGTTGGGAAACACATGTCATCTATATACAGATCACAAAAGCTTGAAGTATATCTTTACTCAAGCTGAGCTTAATATGCGCCAGCGAAGGTGGCTAGAACTAATTAAAGATTACGACCTTGAGGTGCATTATCACCCTGGCAAGGCAAATGTAGTAGCGGATGCCCTCAGTCGTAAGGCTCACTGTAATTGCTTAACAGTGAAGCCTAGGGATATAACTCTGTGCCAAGAGCTAGAGAACTTGGGAATAGAAATGATTTCCCAAGGAAGCCTTTCCAATTTAAAGATTGATTTCAATCTCGAGGCTCAAATCATAAAGGCACAAAAAGAAAACAAAGGCATGAGACATCTTAAAGAGAAGATTTCTAATAGAGCACTCACAGACTTTAAGGTGGATGAGGCGGGAGTAATCTGGTTCAAGAACCGGTTAGTGGTTCCAAAGGTACCTGAGTTACGTCAGCAAATCCTAGATGAAGCTCATACCACGAGGTATTCTATTCATCCGGGAAGCAATAAGATGTATCAGGACCTGAAGCAAAGGTTTTGGTGGACAAAAATGAAGATAGAAATAGCTCGCTATGTGGCCCAGTGTGACACCTGTCGAAAAGTCAAAGCCATTCATCTCAAATCCGCTGGGGAGTTGCAACCTTTGCCTATCCCCGCATGGAAATGGGATGACATAAGTATGGATTTCATAGTAGGATTGCCCAAGACGGCCAAGGGCTTTGATTCCATTTGGGTCATAGTAGATCGTCTCACCAAAACAGCACATTTTCTGCCGGTAAAGCTATTGTATCCTGCCTCCACCTATGCTAAGATTTATTTCGACCGTATCCTAAGTCTGCATGGAGTGCCAAAGACAATAGTGTCAGATAGAGGCACACAATTTGTCTCCCAATTCTGGAAATGTTTACATGAGTCCTTGGGCACTAAGCTTTTATACAGCACAGCCTACCACCCTCAAACTGGTGGGCAAACGGAAAGGGTAAATCAAACCCTAGAAGATCTATTAAGATCTTGTGCCCTGAATTTTCCAGATAAGTGGGATGACTGCTTGCCTCTAGCAGAATTTTCCTACAATAATAGCTATCAAGAGAGTATCAAAATGGCTCCCTTTGAGGCACTGTATGGTCGCCGATGTCGAACTCCATTACACTGGTCAGAACCTGGAGAAAGATGGTTCTTCGGAGTTGACTTAGTGAAAGAGACTGAGAACAAAGTGAAACAAATTCAAAATAATTTGAAAGTTGCTCAGTCCCGACAGAAAAGTTACGCTGATAAAAGACGTCGACCATTGAAGTTCGCCAAAGGCGATCATGTGTATTTGAAAGTATCCCCAATGAAAGGAGTAAATCGTTTTGGTGTTAAAGGCAAGTTAGCGCCTCGTTACATTGGTCCATTTCCAATTATTGACCGATGTGGGCAAGTCGCTTACCGCCTTAAACTGCCCGAACGATTATCCGGGGTACATAATGTGTTCCATGTGTCTCAACTGAAAAAGTGTCTTCGGGTACCGGATCGAGTTCAAGATATTGAAGATGTAAAGCTTGAACCAGATCTAACTTATTCGGAATATCCTATCCGAGTACTGGATCAAAAAGCTAGAGTTACTCGAAGGACAACCACCAAATGGTATAAAGTACAATGGAGCCAGCACTCTGAAGAAGAAGCTACCTGGGAATCTGAAGATTACTTGTTAGAGAATTTTCCTGAATTCCATGCTTCCCTTCAGGATAGCACATGATAATCAGAGAATGTACTCCAGTGAAGAAAAAGAGTTACCAAAGCCATATACTTAATGTACATATATGCATATAATGAAGTTTATTTTCCCCAATTCCTTGCCTTATGGAAAAGTTGAAGATGAAAGAGTTTTGACAAATTTCCTTTTCCATTACTTACCCTAAGGTTTTAAATCTCGGGGACGAGATTTCTTTAAGGGGGAAGGGCTGTAACATCCCTGATGTTACGGTTACTAAAAACAGATCATGTCATCATGAGCATTGCAAATCATAATTGTTAAAGCACATTAGTATGCATCAATTTAAAATAAGTTTACTTTGAGTGCTTGTGCTTAGGGAATTAAAGTGTGCTTACATTGTGTTTGGGTGCTTGTGTTGGATGCTAAAACCCTAGGGTGAAAGATTTCCGAAGAGCTAAGGGGGGGAAAACCCTGATTTTGAACCCTAGAACTGCCCCCTTTGGTGTAATTCAAAAACTAAGCAAAATTTGAGGTGGAGTTCAAAAGCAAAGTTGTGGATCCTGGCAAGATGTACAACTTTGGTGTTTTGAGTTTTTGAAGTTTCAATACAAAATTCAAAGTAATTTTGAAAATACAGATTTCCAGAAAGTGTCCCTTTTCCAACCTAAACCCCCAATTCAAAATCCATTTGGAATTTTGAAAAGTGGTCAACATGAAAGTTGTAGAGCACAAAAAGTTGAGCAACTTTCATGTTGGGAGTTTTTCAAGTTGTTGTACAAAATCAAAAGTAATTTTGGAAATTCTGTTTTGCCCCAATTCAAAAATTTGGAATTTCTTTGATTTGAGTTTGATTTTCAAACTGTTTGGCCAAATTCACCCTGTTACACTCAAAATTAGTTCTGGACTCTTAAATAGGTTTTGTAGCTTATAAAATTTGGCACAATTTTTGTTTTGGTGGAATTTGGAGTTTAGTTCAAAGTTTGGCTGATTTTCGCAAGGGGACAAAAGAGAGGAGATAAGGGGGAGCTACAGTGATCCAGGGGATCACGAGCTCGTCCACCCCGGTGGCAGGGCGGGCAGGCGCTGCCTCCGCGCGCGACGCCACGCAGCTGGCCACGCAGCTGCTTGCTGCTGTGCTTCGCGCGGACGGCCTCATCCACATCCCCTGCTCCGCCGCTTGGATAAGACCTCGGACGGCCGGAGTGTTTCTTTTCCTTCCTTTGAACCTCGCCGCCGACCACCACCATCCGCCGCCAAAATTCGTCCTCCTCGTTGCCTTTCCACGTGAAGTGAGCACCCCAGCGACTCCGCCTTGAGCCCAGCCACCGATTGCGCCCCCAAGCGCAAGCGCTAACCCACCAGAGCCCTTTCCCGAGCCGCTCTTCTCCAACTCCGGCCAGGGTCGCCGCCGAGGGATCCTTCACGTGGACACGCTGCTCCAGTCGGTACCACGCCTTGAAGGCGGTCGTTTCGAGCTCTTCTTGTTTCCCCGGTGCTCATGCGCTCGTTTTCCCTCCTTGGACGTGAACAGGGCCACCGAGACGACCTCACCGGAGCCGGGGCGCCGCCCGACTGCACGGCCACCGTCGCCAAGCTTCTCGGTTGTGTCTTCCGCCGTGGTGGTGTGAGCACCATGATCCCCATTCCTTCCTGGCCCTCCCGAACCTGTTGGTTTGTGCTCTACCAAGCCCCGAGGACCGGTCTACGGCCGGCCAGGGTGGCCGCCCGCCATTCGCGTGGCCGAGGAAGGAGGAGAACGGTAGAGTGTCCTCGAGTTGTACCTATTGGGTCGCAAGGTCGAAGCGCAACTGATGCGCACCCTGGTGTGGGGCTTGAACCTCGCCAGCGGCGACCGGGAGCGCGGCAAGGCCGCCGGGTGCGAGGGAGATGGAACTGACGAGCGGGGCCCGCTCGTCAGTGTCCACGTGAGAGGAGGAGCGACGCGCGCGGCGCGGGTGTGGGCCAAACCAGTGGGCCGCCTGCGCAGCGCGGTTGTGGGCCGCGGCGCGCGCAGTCCGCGCGGGAGATCGCTCCCAGGCCGACTTGGGCCGTGCCCCCGTGGGCCGCCTGCGCAGCAGTGTTGCTTTTCTTTTTCCTTTTTGATTAAAATTACTTGATGTTTGAAATTGTGTAATAAATCAGGTGCCTAATCCAAAAATGATGAAAGTTTTTGTATAGGTTCCATAAGGTGGGTAGAACACAAGAAAAATAGTGGATTCTGTTTTCTGGTAGTTTGCATGTTTGTAAAAATTTGCTCTTTTAATTAATGAATAAAACTTCTAGGAATTTTAATAATTTATTTGTATGTCCAAAAATCACCAAAAATTGTGGGGAGCCTCTGAATATTATTCCCTGGCTCCACACAAAATTTGATGACATTTGGATAATGTTTGATTAGAATACTAATAAACCCTTATTTAGTACTTAAGTAATAATTCCAAAACCATTAAATAATAATTAATTAAATTCTCATGATTAGGGTTGAGTGATTTTGGGATTGTGTGATGACCTGAGGTCATTAACCCTAATGACCCTTGGCATTTAATTATTATTTAGCCTTAATGCTTAATTACTGTCATTAGTAATTAATTAAGAATTAATTAAGGTAAATAGGTTTAATAATTACCTAATGTAAGATAATTATGAATTAAGTAAAGTCTTAGTTTACAGATGAAACCTCTTGGGTAAAAATATTAAGTTATTAAACAACTTTATTTAGTGACAATTCTGTATTGCATTAAATAAGCAAATCGTACTTAATTCGGTCCATCTTGCATAATTGCCATACGCATATCATAAGCATTCATCATTTTGCGTATAGTGTCCGTGACCGAAGGAGCGCCCGTTGAACCGAACCCTGAGGTCGGTGCTCCGTTCGAGGAAGTCGGATCCGAGACTTGGGAAGTCTCCGAGGGTCCCTCTCTGCCCTGCAACCAAGGCAAGCCCCGGATGCATTAACCCCTCCTTGGGTGTTTTAAATCTGTTATCACTTATGAATTGAAAATGCTGCATTAAGTAGTTGAGAATTGGGTTAACCTACTTGCTGCATTTACTACCTTGATATCTATATCCTGTCCTTGACACCTGTTTTAATTTAAAACTGCGTAGCGATGCTTAGCCCTGCTACTAGATAGGTTTTCAAACAAGAAAGTTTGAAGGGTTGTTGTGGGATACACTTATGGCCAATGATATTTCAACTTGAGACCGGTCGGTGGACTTGCTTTAAGAATGGAGTCTTAAAGTAGTGTCTCCAACTGTGTCGGTTAAGGACCGGTCCGTTGATGGCCTGCTGGGTTGAGAATTTATAGTACTAGCCACTTGCCTACGGTAAGCCCAGTCTTGTGATCCCTCGGCGCGAACAGCTACTCGCGCACTGGGAGTGGAAAGATGGCGAGAGTAGTGTGTACCCACCTTACGGATCTGAGATGACCGGAAAACATCTAGATCGGCTGTAGGATGGTGGAGTACTGTGCTCTCGGGTGCCGCGAACCTGGTCAAATTTGGGGAGAGCTTGATTTGGGTTGACATATGCAAGATTTAGTTCTACATATGTCGGGTGGTTAGGAACTCCAGCTGGATTGCTAAGCGATTCGAATCGTCGTTGCTCCCCGATTGGGAGACTCAATTCCTTCGACCCTCATCGTAGTTAAATATGCAACTAAGTGATAAAATGAGAAAGGGGAAAATGTCTCATGAGGTTCGGATCCCAATTCCCGGACTCTTAGCGACATGAAGCTATGACCATCGATAAATAATACTTAATGATAGGACTAGGAACTCACGGATTCGTCTGTGGGGAACAACTAGTTAGACTATCCTCGAATTCTTCTGCCTCCGCGAGGGAGGAATTCAGGGTAAAACTTGAAAATAAGGATGCACTACTAGTAAGCTTTTCCGCAAAACACTTTGGCTCCTTGCTCAGCCACCCCTTGTCTACCCTAAGCCTGCATCCCTAAATTCTCCCCTCTTTCCGTCGGATAAGTCTTGTTGAGTACTCCCGTACTCAGGGTTCAATACCCCTGTTGCAGGTGAAGCTCAGGAGCCGACTTCTTTCGGACCCTGTTGTGTGACCGTCGTCGAGGTTGACGACGAAGAAGAGTGAGCGTGACCCATGGGCAGGGTCTGTAAATTTGTTCTGTCTGTACTAAAGTTTCAGTTGCTCCGCTGGACCAGGCTTGTAATAACACTCTACTATCTGGAAGAACTTCTTTTGTAAAATAAGTTATGTAATACTTCCGCTGTTTCACTCTGAAATATTATTTTGGTCTTGTATTGTTGAGTTACTGCTTTATCTTCGCAACGGATGATCCTGGTGTTAAAGTGGCCACTTGCTACCCTGTAAGGGCGAGAAGAAATAGTTCTCGTTGTTTGACCATTACCAGGGGTCAGGACGAGCCAGCTTGGTACGCCACAGGTAGCAGTGGTATGAGCGCCCAGCAATGCTCATCGGACTTCTAAAGTGGGAGGACTCCCGGCATCACCGTCAGAGGTCCTTAGGACAATGACAGGTGTCGGTGGGCCCAAACACTTAGGAGGTTCTGCCACAGAAAGACACCTTCCGCTCTTGGCCCAGCCCAACTGTAGGGTGGAAAGACTGGTTCTTGAGGGTCAGCAATTCTAATGAAGTTCAGTGGGGTGAAAGGAAGCTAGCCCAATGCATTAGGTTGTCTATTGCCGATATGCATAGGAACGAGTCACTGCTGATAGCTGCATCCTACTTTTGGTCAGACACCCTCAATGCTTTTACCTTTGGCCACGGTCCTGCTTCTCCTACCCTTGCCGATGTAGCCATGCTTACCGGTCTAGATATATCTTCTGCCGATAGCACCCACTTTTTTGATACTGCCCCTAGTGCCAAAGTGGAGACTCGTGCTATCGGCGGTTGGTCGGGGTACATTCAGAAGTACCGTGGGAAAGGATCTGTCACCATAAAGGAACAAACCACCTTTCTAAACATGTGGCTGGACAAGTTTATATTCTGTGGTCGATCGGCAGGACCGACCTCTGTCTACCTATCAGCAGCAGAAAGTTTGGCTAATGGTGGCCGATTCCCTCTCGGCCGATACTTGCTTGGCGCTGCTTACCACCTTCTCCATCAAGTAGCCCAGAAACTTCTGCTCGGCCAATCCACTGGCAACTTGGGAGGCCCCTGGTGGTTTGTCAACATGTGGCTCAATCTGCATCTGCACAAGCGTCTCGACTTCAACCTGTTCACACAGCGTTTCCCAAGAGATATAGCTGAAAACCATCTATTGGGTGAAGAGGAATCGGCAACACGCGCCCCCTTGAACTTCGGCAAAGCTGTCATAGTTCTGCCTGGTTCAGGAGGTAATCCAGATCAGATCGGCCGATTCTTCCAGACTCTGTATGAGGGTTTGGCCAGAGACGAACGACCATGGTTGGCTTATGATGACCCAGATAGCATGCTCCCTCTGACCTTCAATCCATTTGATGAAGCTCTCGACAGGGATAATGAGGCGATGATCGCAATTGTGACTCCCAGAATCATCCCAGTGAATTTCTTTGGTAGCACAAAAACCTCTCCTCAGACTTATGAATTTTACAATCCATCGGCATTAGCTCGCCAGTTAGCTTTCGGCCAGTTGCCGATTGCACTTCCTTATGCCGATGTGGTAAAACCCAGAGAAACTATCAACAACCTTCTTGAGTGGACTCGAGTAGCCCAACTACCACCAAACGCCAAAACAGATGTAGATCTGTCAGAATGGGTTCCGGCTGCTTTTATCACTCAGGCATACAAGTTATGGTGGGCAGAGTGGAAAGAGCATCTATTCTGCAGATCGGCCCTTTCATACCACGGCATGATCGACTCCGAATACGAAGTTCCCGATGACACTGTAAGTATCTTATACCGATGTTCTATTTTCTCAATATTACTTCCATCGGTAGCTTACCCTTATGTTCCTTTTGCAGGTTGACAACATCCCTCCATCGGTTAGCAGGAGTGGCAAACCGATTGATTTGTTTCCATCAGGCCCGATTTCCTCCATCGGTCACAATGCTCCCACCCTGGCTTCCATCGTGCATCGGGGTGTGCGTCTCAGGAAAGTCACCACCAGGAGAACCCAAACATCACCAACGGTAGCTGCTCCCACTCTGGCGCGGGCTTTCAAGGCAATTTGTCAAATCTTTTCCTTTTACGCTGACTATCTTTATATCGGCTTTATTTGTACTTACAAACCCTTGTTCGTTATTGCAACAAACCAGTGCATCGGCAAAGGTCACACGCCAAGGTGCCAATGCCCCCCAGTCCAGCCAGCCAAAGAGAAAGGGCACCACAGGTGCTAAGACTGGAACAAAGCGCCAGAAGGTAGCAACTCCCCCTCCTCCTCCGGTGTCTACAATTCCGGTGGAGTCTTCTCCTTCTTCTCCAGAAGCCCAGCCACAGCAAGCACCGTCTCCCCAACCTATGCAGGAAGCACCACAGATAGAAGAACTCCAGCAGGAAGAACCTCAAACAGAAGGTACATCAGCTGATATGGGTGAACAAACAACTGGCCCGGTGGGTCCAATTATACCATCGGCGGTTCTCCCGATTCAGACAACCATTGTTCCTCCTCTAGGTAACATACTTTAACAATACCGCTGCCGATGAACTCATTCTCATTTAGCCTCATAACCCTTCTTGTCTTCTTTCAGTTGATATCGCTCCATCGGCAATCTCAGCCGATCAACCTGTAGTTCCATCGGCATCTTTGGCCGATCAGCCTGCAGCTCCGTCAGCACTTCTCAGTCAAAGACAAGAGATCGCCTTAAAGCAAGTAAGTTACCGTTTACCGTTAGCATTATTTGCCGATTCTCTGAATATGAGCTAACTTTGCTTTCCCTCCCAGGAACAAGATTCTCCCGATAGCCTGTTCTCCTTCGCTATCGATCTTTCTGAAGAAGAAGGTGAAGAAGCAAGCTCTTCTCAGACAATCGGCATTACATCGGCAGAGATCAGGGTCAGGCTAGAAGAATTGTCAGCTCTCCTTCACCAGGACACAGCGCAATTGGTTGATGATTCCGACCCTACCAAGACCCTGTTCAGAACTCTCAGAGGCCAAATCCCAGCCGATGTTGAAGAAATCCTGTTCCAAGCCGCTCATTTGGAGAGTCGCCAGCTGCAGTACCAGAGAGCTTCTCGGCGTCTTGCCGATAGAGCCGCTCAGACCCAAATCTCCGATGAAATGAGGAAAGAGAAGCTTTTGACCGATGAGAAGCACAAGAACATCGGTATCCTGAGATCTTCTGGAGACGCACTGAAGCAGAAAATATCCGATCTATCGGCAAGAAGAGAATCCCTGTTGGCTTAGCTCAAGGAAGTGGAGAACGCCCTGTCCCAAGCCCAACAGGAAGAGAGCCAACTGCCAGAGACCATCAGGCTTCTTGAGCACGAACGAAACGCTCATGGTAGCAAGGCACTTCAACTGAAGAAGAAGCTGAAGCCGATAGAAGGTTCTGCCGATGATGACATCAAGGAGATAGAAGCAGCCAACCAAATTCGGCTACGCGCTATATCGGCAATCCAGGTGCTGCTTAACACATAGAGTTTCCACCGGCATTATATCTGCGCTTTCCTGCTTCCTCAGTTTTTAGTCTAGCCGATAGGACTGTTATCGGCACATAAACTTTTGAAACACCAAGTCTTGTCCCCAAACATTTGGATCCAGCCGATAGGAGTGTTATCGGCACCTAAACTTCTATGCATCGACCCATATACTGGGGTAGTACTTCTTTAAATATTTGCCGTTTAATGCTCTGGGAAATTCAACTCCTTCGAGGGTTTCCAGAATGTAAGCATTACCAGGAGCCGATCGACTTATCCGATAAGGACCCTCCCAATTAGGAGACCACTTTCCATACCTCGAACTTTTAGTCCCAATTGGTAAAATTAATTTCCATACCAAATCCCCATCGGCAAACTCTTTAACCTTCACTTTCTTATCATACCATCTAGCAACTCTCTTCTTATTTTCTTCTACACTCATTAAAGCTTTTAACCGATGCCCTGCTAGATCATCCAATTCATCGGTCATCAGAGTGGCATAATCGTCGGCAGTTAATTGATCTTGAAAAGATAATCGCCTGGATCCAGCCTTAATTTCCCAAGGCAACACCGCATCATGTCCACACACCAATTGATAGGGTGACACCTTGGTTGATCCATGACAAGCCATCCGATAAGACCACAATGCTTCATTTAATAATGTATGCCACCGCTTAGGATTTTCTTCAATCTTTCACTTAATAAGCTTGATAATTCCTTTGTTAGACGCTTCGGCCTGCCCATTGGCTTGAGCATAATAAGGAGAAGAATTCAACACTTTAATCCCCATACCGATTGCGAATTCATCGAACTCCCCCGATGTGAACATGGTGCCCTGATCGGTAGTAATCGTTTGGGGAATCCCAAATCGGTAAATAATATGCTCCTTCACAAAATCAATCATATTGGCCGATGTGACTTTCTTCAAAGGAATAGCTTCAACCCACTTAGTGAAATAATCTGTGGCAACTAGAATGAACTTATGCCCTTTGCTAGATGGTGGATAAATCTGGCCGATCAGATCGATGGCCCATCCTCGAAACGGCCAAGGCTTTATTATAGGATTCATAGCCGATGCGGGTGCTCTCTGGATATTACCAAATTTTTGAAAACCTTGACATCCCTTGAAATATTTAAAACAATCCTCAAGTATGGTCGGCCAAAAATATCCATTCCTTCGAATCATCCACTTCATCTTAAAAGCTGACTGATGCGCTCCACACACTCCTTCATGGATTTCCCCCATCAAACTTTTAGCTTCATCATCACCCAAGCATTGGAGAAGAATCCCGTCGATAGTTCGATAATACAATTCATCTTCAAGAAGTACATACTTGGTTGCTTGAAATCGAACCCGTCTTTCAACTTTTTTGGATGGATCTTTTAGATAATCAATAATTTCTTTCCTCCAATCATCGGCACCGATTGCCGATATTGCGTTAATCATTGGCTGATATCCCGATGCATGCTGAGCTAACCAACTGGCGTCTTCATTATGCAATCGGGGAACATGCTCTAATCGGAAATCCTTGAATTCCTTTAACAGTTGCATACTTCTCTCAAAATAAGTTATGAGAACTTTACTTCGGCATTCATAACTCCCAGCCAATTGATTTATAACCAATATAGAATCCCCGAAGATTTCAACCGCATCAGCACGAACCTCTCTTAACAACTCCAAGCCCTTGATCAGAGCCTGATACTCAGCCTGATTATTTGTCGATGTGGCAACAATCGGCAAGGAAAACTCATACTTCCTCCCCTTAGGGGAAATTAATACAATGCCGATTCCTGCCCCCCGGTCACAGGTGGATCCATCAAAGAAGAGCGTCCAGGGTACAATTTCCAACGTTTCCACCACACCGCAATGCTGAGTCACAAAATCGGCCATAATCTGCCCTTTGACTGCCTTAGCCGATTCGTAACGCAAATCGAACTCCGACAGCGCTAAAATCCATTTACCGATCCTACCACTCATAATCGGCATAGATAGCATGTACCTGACCACGTCATCTTTGCAAACAACAGTGCATTCGGCCGATAACAGGTAATGTCTCAGCTTGATACATGAAAAATATAAGCACAGACATAGTTTCTCAATGGCCGAATACCTGGTTTCAGCATCAATCAACCTCCTACTCAAGTAATAAATTACCCTTTCTTTCCCTTCAAATTCTTGGACTAAAGCTGAACCGATAACCGATCCATCGGTAGATAAATACAATCTGAAGGGTTTTCCTTGTTGAGGTGGAACTAGAACTGGAGGATTTACTAGATACTTCTTGATCTCATCCAAAGCCAACTGCTGCTCTTCTCCCCAAATAAACTCTTGATCGGCTTTCAATTTAAGAAGAGGGCTGAAAGCACGAATCTTACCAGACAGATTAGATATAAATCTCCTGATAAAATTTACCTTGCCGATCAAGGACTGGAGTTCGGTCTTGTTGGTAGGGGCCACTATTTTATTGATGGCATCAATGGATCTTCGACTAATTTCAATACCCCTTTGATGTACCATGAAACCAAGAAACTGCCCTGCCGATACACCAAATGCACACTTGTTGGGATTCATCTTCAATCCATGCTTCCTTGTGCACTCTAACACTTTCTGTAAATCAGCAAGATGCTTTGAGAAATCTCCAGATTTGACCACCACATCATCAATATAAATCTCTACGAGCTTGCCGATGAACTCATGAAATATAAAATTCATAGCCCTTTGATAAGTAGCACCAGCATTCTTCAACCCAAAAGTCATGACTATCCATTCAAATAACCCAACATGACCAGGACATCTGAATGCGGTTTTTGGAATATCCTCCTCTGCCATGAATATTTGATTGTATCCTGCATTACCATCCATGAAGCTGATGACCCGATGACCAGCCGCAACATCAATCAGTAGATCGGCGACAGGCATTGGATATCCATCCATCGGCGTAGCTTTATTGAGATTCCTGAAATCAATGCACACTCGAAGCTTCCCGTTCTTCTTGTAAACCGGAACAACATTGGAAATCCACTCGGCATACCGACACTGCCAAATAAACTTAGCCTCAATAAGTTTGGTGATTTCAGCCTTAATATCAGGTAGAATGTTAGGATTACATCGGCAAGCTGGTTGCTGATGTGGCCGAAATCCAGACTTGATGGGCAACCGATGTTCAACAATTGATCGGTCTAAACCAGGCATCTCGGTATAATCCCAAGCAAAGCAATCTTTATATTCCTTTAACAAACTAGTCAATTGTTGCTTACACTCAGGATCTAATTTAGCACTAATAAAAGTAGGCCTAGGCTTATCACCACTGCCTATATCCACTTCTACCAAATCATCGGCCGATGTGAATCCCTGGCCTAATTTTCCATCATCGGCGAATCTATCCATTAAAAACCGTCGTCAGAACCGACTGCTTGGATCGGTGGAATCTCGTAATCGGCAACTTTGAGAAAATCTTTCTCCCAAACTTCTCCTGAAATGCACCTGGTCCTTTCGTAAGTATCCGCTTCTGCTGATGCGATAACATAAGAAGAATCTCCTGGGACAATCTCAATCTTGTCACCTACCCACTGAACCAAGCATTGATGCATTGTAGATGGGATACAACAATTGGCATGAATCCAATCTCTTCCCAATAATAAGTTGTAAGCATCTTTTCCACTGATCACAAAAAAAGTTGTCGGCAAGGTTTTGCTGCCGATGGTCAACTCCACACATATTGCCCCCTTGACTGGAGACACGTTTCCTTCAAAGTCTTTGAGCATCATATCGGTCTTGGTCAAATCTTGATCCCCTTTCCCAAGCTTCCGATATACTGCATACGGCATAATATTAATAGCAGCTCCACCATCAACTAGGATCTTGGTCATTGGCTGCCCATCAACCCTTCCTTTGAGGAACAGAGCTTTGAGATGCTGCCTCTCGTCATCGGCAGGTTTCTCAAAGATAGCCGTCATCGGATCCAGAGCCAGCTGAGCTATCTGATCAGAAAATTCCAACTCATCATCACTGGCTGGTGCAAGAAACTCCATCGGCAACATAAAGACCATGTTGACTCCTGCCGATGGACCTTCCCTCTTAGTGTCTGACGGCTGCTGACTTCCAGAGTTCTCTCCCTTGTTTAGCTCCTCTTGCCTTTCACGTTGCAATCTCCTTTTCTGTGTCTTGGTTAATCCTTCAGGACACCATGGAGGAAGTGGCTTTTGCCTCGCTGTCGGGCGTCGGTTCTCCCTTGACTCCATACGATGCGTGTTAGCATCTCTGCAAAATATGAACTCATCGGGAACCCGCGCATTAGCCATTTCCTCGAGCTCTTCTTGGTTCCTGGGAAAATACTGGACACGGTCACCAAGCCTATCGTGCACACTAAGCCTGCCCCCCAGCCGGTCATGAACTGACGCCCTTCCTCTGATTGGCCCAATAAATCGCCGATCATCATCATGATAACGCCGATCGGTCCTATCATACCGATCATAACCGTTGCACTCAGGGCAGTCTCTGACAGTAGGAAGCTTGATATTTTCCTCCCAACAATGGATGAAGAACGGACAATTCCAATGATCTCTGTGCCGATTCCACTCCTGTCGGCGTCTTTCTTCTTCCCGTCGATAATCTTCCTGCTGGCGCCGATACCGATCCTCCCGTTGATGCCAATTTTCTCGAGGCCTTCTATGAGTTATGACGATACCAGACCGAGGAGGCCTTCCTGAGCTAGTTCCTTCCTGGACCAAACCCTTACTCCTTGCATCGGCAGTAGTAACTTGATGCTGAGGATCTACCGATGCACTCTTCTCAGCTGTCTCTGATGTTAAGACCTTAGCCTTCCCCTTAGCATCCAACATGTTTGTCGGGAAAGGATGTTGGTCTATCTTCATCGGCTTCTGGGCCTTGGAACTGTCAAACTTGATTCTCCCAGACTCTATAGCCGATTGCAGCTGTTGTCTGAATACTTTGCACTCGTTGGTGTCATGGGAAGTTGCATTATGCCACTTGCAATATCTCATCCTCTTCAACTCTTCTGCCGATGGGATCACATGATTAGGTGACAGTTTGATCTGACCTTCCTGAAGTAGAAAGTCAAATATCCTATCAGCCTTAGCGGTGTCAAAAGCAAACTTCTCTGGTTCCTTCTGCCCAAAAGGACAAGACATTGGCTTCTTGTTTTTTACCCACTCTGCCAAGCCGGTTACTGGTTCTTCATCAGAATCTGAGCTTGTTGCTTCATCGACAAATGACACTTTCTTATTCCATGCTCTTTTGGGCTCGAAAGGCCTGATGTCTTGATCAGAAATCCTCTGCACCAAATGACTTAAACTTTCGAACTCCTGAGAGGCATACTTATCCCTGATATGTGGCAACAAACCCTGGAAAGCCAAATCGGCTAGCTGCCGATCATCCAGAACCAAGCTATAGCATTTATTTTTGACTTCTCGTATCCTCTGCACAAAACCCTCTACCGACTCATCATTACGTTGTCTCAACTTGACCAAGTCGGTGATCTTCTTCTCGTGAACCCCCGAAAAGAAGTATTTGTGGAATTGTTTCTCCAGATCGGCCCAAGTAATTACTGAGTTGGGAGGTAATGATATAAACCAAGTAAAAGCCGATCCAGACAATGACGAAGAAAATAGACGAACCC
The DNA here is from genome assembly GCF_000003195.3 of Sorghum bicolor. NCBI lineage: Eukaryota > Viridiplantae > Streptophyta > Magnoliopsida > Poales > Poaceae > Sorghum > Sorghum bicolor. Next base: position 46,510,342 of record NC_012871.2, read on the forward strand.
TCAATTCGTCCCTGTTACCAGCCTCTCCACATTGAATGTTGAACCTGTTGACATGCTCCATGGTTGACGTGTCGTCCTGCCCGGAAAACTTGGTAAAATCTAGTACCTTGTACCGATGTGGAAGCGGGATCAAATCATACGCGGGAGGATACGGTGTCCGATAAGAGTAAGTGTTGACTTTGGGTTTTATCCCAAATTGTTCCCTCATTACTTCAGCAATCTTATCGGCCCAATATGCATCAGCATCCTGCCGATGAGGTGGCTGCGGATCTGGCACTTGGTGGCGAACCTCCACGTGTCTGTTCGGGACGTGATCTGCACGGAACATTGGATTGATCACCTGCCCTCCAATCTGCGGACCACCAAACTGCTGTCCACCGATTTGCTGTCCCCCGAGTTGCTGTCCGAAATTCATTGGCTGGTTGGGAATCCCCTGACCTTGGAACCCGGGATAGACCTGTCCTTGCTGGAACCCTGTAGTCTGATAACTTTGCTGGGGCGATTGTGGAAAGACTTGCTGTCCAAGCCATCCATTATTAGCGTTCATCGGCATAGGTGCTGCCGATGATTGGTAATTGGGTATCATCATTGAATTGACATACCCTGACTGTGCCATAGACCTCTGTTGCATCAGCATTGAATCTGCCGATGCATTAGGTATTTGGAGCATTGAATCTTGAGGATTTCCAGTGTGAGGCCTTGCGGTGGTAGTTGTGGTATACCGAGGACTCTGGTTTACCGGCGCATTGGGAGGCGCCGATGTCATAGGAGTCTTGCCCCTCATGTTAGTTATTTGTGATGTTCCTGGTGTCAACTCTGGAGGCATACCGTAACCCCACCAGTTGGGAGGAGGAGTCAACCCTGACATTGCCGACGCCAACATATCTGTCGTGAGTTTATGCTGCCCAATTGAAGTCTGTGGGTTAGTTGTCATCGGCATAGATAGTGCACCAGTAGCTCCCGATGTATTTGGAGGGACGGCAGATTGTGCACTTGCAGCCGTCAAAGCATCCGATGGAGCCGTGACCTCTGGTGCCGTTGGCTGATGGTGAGAGGGGCCCACATAATTTGGTGGGATTTGTCCTTCCTTGAAAGTTCTTGCCACGGCATTGAAAACCGTATTAGACAGTACACCAGCTTGGTTGATCAACGCTCGATTGATGGCATTGTCAACCATATCTTGAAGCTTGCCAGGATTGGCGTCAAAGGTAACCTGTCGTGGTGCCGGCAGTGCATCTTTCTGGACCACTTCGCCGCTCCTATTTATGCTGAAAGATCTCAGGCATTGCTGCTTGAACTCTTCCATGGCTTGGGCAATAGCTTGCTTCTGCTCATCCTTAAGATTGGCCTCCGTCACGGGGATGACGTTCTCCTGATCGAGGTTAGAGATCGACATGTTGATCTTGATCTTGAATCTTGTCCCACTGGGCATGCCAAAAGATGTGTTGATGCAAAACTGATCTGCAAACACAAAGGGCTAATACCCGATTCAAACGTTAAGGCGTGCCAGCCGATTTGACCTTACTATCGGCAAAGGTGATAACTCGAATACTTTAGTCCTGACAACAGCGATGCGCCCGGATGTCACGGCTAAGAGGTACTCACGCGGAACTTGAGAATACGTCGAGCTTAAGTCGACGAATTCCTAAGAACTCGTAATAAAAGGGAAAAAAGTATGACGAAGTCGTCGAAAAGTAGATGCTGAAATATGAGTAAAAACGTGTGTTTGATTGATTGATCGATAGATCATTACAAGGCCCTAGGGTCTATATTTATACCCTGCTCAAAGAGCTACAACCAGACACGATTAGAATTCGAATTCCCAACTACACGGAATCCGTATGCAAAACGATGTAAATAATTAAGGAAATAACAAAACTATCCCTCGCGACAAACCGAAACTCCTCCACACAACGACCGACAGCTTCCGGACTCCCTCTTTGCATCATCGGCAGATCCTTTGCCATAGTCATCGGCAGACTTTCTTATCTAGCCATCGGCACAATATCACTGCCTGTAGACTTAGTCACGTTCAACTTCTCCCTCATCGGCAACCATCCTCATCGGCAACTCACCTTGTAAACATCATACTGCCACCTTGTCCTGCCATCCTAGACACGTGCCCAAAAACGGTGTCAACAGATATCTGGAGCTCATAGGTGGGAGATAAAGCATACATACTTATAAGACATTTATTGCATAGTCAAACCATGGATGCAGAGAAACAAGTCAATAAGTCAAATCAAGATCTGCATGTGTGGCGAATGAATGGTGTATGGTGATAACAATGGTAAAAGTCTAATTCTACTTTTGCTCTTTTAAGGGGATACATACCTTTCTTGCACTTTGAAGCTCTTTGAGGAGAATGAGATGCTTTATATTTTCTTTTTCTTTTCTCTCAGGTGGGTATCTTGTACCCCTAATTCTACTGTCGGACACTTGTCCATTTTTACCTCTCGTCCCAGTTTTTCTTTCCTTCGAGGTTTCGGGCACTTGCCCCTTTTTATTTCCTCATTCCTAGAATAATGTAGCAAGTGGTAGTAACCAAAATATCTCGAGCATTTATTTCACGGGGAATAGCAGGGATAGGATAATGTTTTTTGCTATTCTCTTCTGGATAGGAGTAGAATAATTTTGGGTGAATCTGGAGATGGAAATGAGTGGATGTATGTGGATGCGTACTTCCGGAGTAGAAGCAGCATGTATGAGTTAACGTGCAAGTGAATCTTGATTTTAACCGTATGACAAGCTCCTAAGGGTCTACACAGTTTGACCACACTCAATGCTCATAAGCAGTAAAAAGTAAATGTATGGTTCATAGTCTAATAAGCATGTATATATGGCTGTGGTAGGATTTTAAGCTCTCATCATACAGGAACTCATCATGCAACATTTTAAAGATTTTCAAAGATAAAATTCTCTAGATTTCTAGTATCTCTAGGAACAGATAAACTGCAGCTCAACCTTCGCATATCATATCCGTTAATGACTTAGACTTTTGATCAGGTACTCTTCCCACAAGTTCAGGTTTAGGGCAAATCTTAATTCATAACAGTCATGCCTAAACTTGAGAGAGATTTCAATTTTGAGAACTAGTCATGGCAGAGCAACTATTCATCATTTCCATGTGAGAGCTTATCATGAGGGTTCATAGCAAACTTTATTTATTTATTTATTTAGCAAACTAAGAAAAGATATATATAAAAGCACAAAATCTTTATTTGGGTTTTTATGATTTTGTATCTTTTTTAATTATTTGAGTTAAGTATCAACGCGAGTAGAAACACTTAGCTGGATAAATGCGGGTGCTCTCCCCCAAGCTGGATTTTGACGTAATTTCTTCTGATGTAGCTAGCAGGAGGCGGAGGTGTATTTGAATGTTGGTAGTACCCTGACAGCGATTAGGATGTCCTCGATCTACTAGTCTTCTTTGATCCTTGAGTTCTGTGGAGCTCAAATAGACAACAAAGCTTTGTGGAACTGGTTAAGTGTTAGCATAAATATCTAGCCTTTATCATGTTGAGCCTCCTCAATAAATGTTACTCTCTTTGGTAGGATCATAAATTTATTTTTATATTTTCATTTTTACAGGACAGGAATATTTTATTTTTACGCCACCACAGTGAATGTACTTCATGGTTTTATGCTTCGAGCATACTCACATGGGGTTTACTGTTTTTAATATTTTTAATTTCTTTTCAAGATAGGATGATTAACAAACAAGCTATTTAAGGAAAGTAAATAATTTAAGGAAAAATGCAGAAAGGATAAATATGGATAACTACCGATTTTACCTTTCGGCGAGGGTTCAATGTTTTAAGTCTTTTGAACAAGACTTCTCACCGTGTTCATTCTTTAGGTGCGTCATTTGATTCAAGCGTGGACCTTGACGTCTGCACCTCTTGATACGGTGTCACCCATGTTCTTCGTTTGCCCAGCAGTTCGAAGTGCGGCGTTGGCAATATCCTGCTCACTGTGTTTGTGCTCGTAGATCCAGGTCCTTCACTTGGTGGAGTCTGGGAGTTGTAAAACTCCTCCATGTTTGCTCAAAGTGTACTTGCTCATAGAGACAAGGCAGAGATCAAGTGCATGGGCCCTGCTGGTGGAAAATACCAACAGAACCAAAAGTGTGTTTGTTCTTCTCCAACCTTAAGCATAGTGAGCAAGACAAAATTGATGGATAATAAGATCATGAGTGTAGCATTTAAAACATTTGTCGGATCAGATCACTCGACCTAATGGAAAGATAATCTATCTATATTTATGTTTTTTGTTGTTTTTTTATATATATCTTCCAAAGATTGAGTGTGCAACATTTTAGCTCATATGATTAGGAGTGTGGGATCACAAAGGTGGAAGGACTAAACATGTTGAATTGATTGGGTTGGTTAATCTAGAGTTTTAAATCATGCATGTTTGTCTCTTTTATTCATATGAACGTCAGAACCAAGGAGAAGCTTATAAAAGTGATAGTCAAGTACCTTAAGATGTCACCTTACTTGAAGAGTGATGGTACACTGTCACCTTGTGGAACCTTTCCTTTCTTAGCGGTTGAGTATCATGTTTGTGGCACCCTCCATGGATCATCTCTTATGAGCTATGTCTCCCTTGTGTAAATTGTTAAACTTCATGTGTCTCTCTCTTTATCTTTAGTGTGAGTTTATCTCAGGACTTCCCTGGTCGATATTGAAAGTTTTTCTGCAGGGGTTAGTCCAGCAAAATATCCAATATCTACTATAGCATACTATCGGCTCAAAAATCAACCTAGACACCATGTCTAATTTGAATTAGGAGGGCATTTTAACCTAAGCACCATGCTTAATTTAAAATCCCTTGGAAGTATGATCATCATTCCTAAACTAAGCACCATGCTTATTTAAGAGATAAATGAAACTACTCCAAACCTGGACATATACTAAAGCAAATAAAGGTAGCATGAGATCATTTATAGAGATCTACTCAAGTGGAGATGAAGTAGTGTGATTGTATTTAACAAATTAAGCATGTCTCAAAGGTAGGGACAACCAACATAGCAACATGGCAAAGGATGTTTTTATGTAAAGTACTCCCCCAAGCTTGAATTTTGCAAAATTCAAGTTTGGATGAATTTAATTCAATGTTGTATGATGATTGGCTGGACATACCTTGTGCTTGTCATTCATCCAATCTTCGTGCTCCAATCCTGGAAAGGTTAGTGACAAGAATATCAGAAGGAAAATTTTTACAATTATCCTTATATGCTCAATACACAAGGTAATGTTACAAATAATTAAAAGCTCACGTTACGATCTGATCAGTGCTTATTTTAGGATAGTAAGCTTGTCCTTGGGAAACCATCAATTTATGTCGGTGAAGTGGTTTCCCCTCCAACGCTGACCTATATCAAGATCAACTCAACGAGATCTGCAATATTTATTATAGACATATGCATCGACAACCGCCCTTTTAAAGTTTTTATAAATAGAAAGGAAGAGGGTGTTGGAGATCTCAAATGTGGTGATGTTGGAGAGACCAATAGATTGGGAAGATGTTGCATATGAGCATGGAGTAAACGAAGTGGCTATGAAATAAATTCCATGCTCATTAATGTTATCTTCGTCTCCAATCTGAATATTCAGAGTTTCTCCTAGATTGGTCTCACCTATGTCCTCTTCTGTAGTTGGATGAATCTCATCTTCAAAGGTAGTCAAGAACTCACCATTTGAAATTGAGCCAAAGTCAGAATCCAATAAGCCTTCTTCCTTGTCCACCCACTCAATGGTGATAGCACATGGATTTTTAATGCCCTCTAGCCATTGATGTTGCTCTTCTCGATCCTCCTTATGGTCTTGGTGACTCTTATGCATGGGATGTCTAGAGAGATTCATAGGATCATCGGGAGGTTCAAGAGAAAGAGCATAGTAGAAATTATTAGGCTCAAGGATGGGTTTAAAGATAGGTTCGAACGAGTCATCAAAAGTGGGCATAGAAGGGGAGAAGATGAGATTGTCTTCTAAATGGCTTCGCTCGCCTTCTATTGCATCACTTAAGACGCCATCCTTGAGTCTTTCTAGATGTCCATCAGAGGGATTGGATTTGAGATGCTTTCTAAGAGATCCCTTCTTAGGAAGGTTCAGACTATATGCACTCAAAGGTCTCTTATGAAGCAGGAAGTTTAAGCTCATCCCAAAATGAATTTCCAAAGGTAGAATTTCTTCTTCCCTTAGATGATTTTAGAGCACTAATAGTTTGGGTTGGATAGCTGAATCATGGGATTGAAATGTTTAGAAATCGGCTATTGAAACTTCCTTTCCTCGTCTGAGAGATGATTCCTTCTCTATCTCTAGGATTTTTTTATGAAGAGTAGTGCAAGAAGGATGTCCACGAATGAAGACATACCTTGCTTTACTAACAGATAAAGAAAGAAAAACTCTACCAAAGGTTATATGATTAAGACCAATGTGAAAATATCAAGGAAAAACATGGTCTTGTAGGGCTAGGTCTAAACCATAATTTATAGAAAGATTAAAAGAATCCCTAGGTGTAGCTAAAAGTTCATTATCTTCTTGATTAAAAGATAGGACCTCGACTATAGAAAAGGGTTGGTTTTGACCTATTGCAATTAACTCTAGACATAGATCATAATTAGGGGCAAAGAAAGGACTTGTTGACTCCCATGGTCTATGGCTGGTCTCCGAAGGTGCAAAAAATTCAATAATAGGTGTGGAATTTGAGTTATCCAAAAAGATGGAAAAAATAAAAAGATAAAAGAATAAAAGTATAAAAGTATAATACAAGATAATAGCAAGACTCAAGGTTATCTCAGCAAACCGTCTTTCTCCCCGGCAATGGTGCCAGAAATGCTTGTTGATATTAGTTAACGCCATCAGGAAATGATCCGCAAGCGCACGGATATCGGTGAGCACTTCACCCGGGAGGTTATCCAGAGTATCGTATTTATATTTTTACCACTGGGAGAAAGCGTGCATCTGACTAACCAAATCTATTGCTACTACCCTTTAGGCTACAAACAATGTGATTCGATGTGAGCAATGTTTAGAGAAGACTACAACTGTACCCTCATTCTAACCTTGGTAAGGATGATCTACTATTCTATTGGGGAGGCTTACGGAATCTAGACACCACAAAGGATGTTCGACCCGCTCCTATAAACCCTATCGATCCTGCTAACGAGATTATGGGCTACAAAGGTAACTCGGAAATGTCACGTTCCTTGCTACTACCACGGTCCGGCTAGACAGGGGATATCTATGAGTATCCTAGCCCAAACACCACGTTTACGCTAGAGATGATTACTCTAAACTCTACGCGAAGAGATCAAAGTAAACTCATAAACCAAAGAACAATAAAACAAAGAACTTACTAGAATTTAGAAGTCGAAATACTGAAGAATCCTAGGAGTAAACCTCGGGTTAGGAGACTTGATCCCGTAGGTACAACCTCGTAGTAGACACCGACGGTCCGGGCTTCCTCCGATCTACACGTCCACTCTATCTCTCTCAATCTAGTAGAACTAATTCTACTCTCACATTGGATGCTAAGCCCTATGAGGTTGGAACCCTAAGGAACCTCTCTCTCTGAATCCTCTCTGGAAAATGTGCTAATGAATAATGGGGATTGCCTCCTCCAGGGGCCAGGGGGCCTGCTTATATAGCCCCTCCAAATGAACGTGGGCCGTCGGATCAAACTGACCTTAATCGCACGGTTTTCCTTGATCCCTTATGTCGGTGGAGCATAATCCGTGAGGTGGAGCCTGATTGGCTGAGGCACCTGGGCGGGTGCCCAAGGGGGAGGGCGGGCGCCCTGCCCTCGGGCCCGCTCGGCCTCCCGTTCGTTCCCGTGGATTCTAGACTCTTCTAGATGATAGAAAATTGCACGGCACGTTAATATCTCTATGTAAACCCAACATGTGGCCATTTCCTCCACATTTCCTGATAACCCCTGCAAAAATAGACAAACACCAAAATTCGTGGAATTCTATCAGATAAAACCCTAAGTCTCAGTGTTGGTTGCATTTGGATCCTTTTCTTTATTTATTTGATGATTATATTTGGTACTTAAGGACCGTCAACACCGGCACATCAGGGTGCCCTCATAGATAAACAAGATATCTAGACACCACGTCTACATATTGTTTACCATCTACCCACCAATTGATTTGGTAAACGATATACGAGCAAATACATGAATTCAATAAGATCAAACCAAGTATCCTAGACATATAATCAAAGTAGACAATGACTATTGCAGTTATGAATATATAAGAGATTAAGAACAATGTTGCCTGAATCATAATATGGAATACAATAAGAGAAAGTTACTAGAGCTATGCCGAACTCCACGCTCCAAACAGACGCCAGGGGCTCTGATCCCACTGAAGAACTAGAACTCTTCTACTTCTAATCTAACTAGGCTAAAACTATCAACTAGAAAGGCTTTGATGAACTAGAGAAGGCTGATCTCCAAATGACTTGATGCCTCCAGGGAGGGGGGTCTGCCCCTTTATTTTTAGCCCAGTGGGATCGACGTGCGCTGTAGGATCAAATCAACTTAACCAAGGGCCAAGATGACTCCTCAGAGGCGGTGCAGGAAGCTTCCAGAAGGGGGCCGAAACCCTAACAGGGGGGCGCCGGCCGGCGCCATGGTGGGGCCGGCCGGCCCACCTAGCGCCCTCTGCCCATGGTTTCTTCTGGTGTCTTCTAGAGTCTTCCCACGTGCGGTTCGTGATCTTTTTCATGGCGGATAAGTTTTGTGGTAAATATGCACTTGAATTCTCTTTTTAGCTTTTCTAGAAATAGACCTTAGAAAATACAGAATATGCAAAACTCATGGAAGTTGTCAGTTTAAACCCTAGACTAGTGTGTTTTCATGTTCTCCCTTGGGTTTAAAGTTCTAATAAAAGTTGACGTTATTGACCGTCAATAGCTAGCTTCTTAGATAAGTTATCCATTGGCTTACCTTGATTAAGCCCGAACTCTCTTAAAGGTGGTTGATTAGTGTTATTGTAAGAATTATTACCTTGGTAATTACCTAAGTAGTTAGGCCGCTGTTGTTGGTTCTAGCCTTGATTTTGCTGAGGACGGTACTAGTAGTTGTTGATGCTGATATAGTTCACGTCCTCTCTTAGCTCTAGGCAGTTGACACCTGTATGCCCAGTTTCTCCCCACTCTTCACAAGTCATGCCTAAATCATGAATGTGCATGACTTCCTTCTTCTCAGTGGCTCTTTCATCAAGCCTCTAGCAGGTCCATCTTGGCAGGTAGCATATCTACCTCCTTGATCTGGTGCAATCCTCCACCTCTCTTGCGGGTCTAAGTTATTTCTTCACTCCAACCTTGATTGGAAGCCATCGTTTCCACAAGAGCAGTGGCTTGAGAAATAGTAAGTGATAAGAATGCTCCTCCAGCGGCAACATCCATGGTTTCACAAGTGTTGTTGCTGAGCCCGTGATAGAATGTCTGCATGGGCAGCCAATTCTCTATCCCATGATGAGGACACTCGAGTATGTAGTCTTGAAAGTGCTCCCAAGCTTCTGGGACTGTCTCATCATGTTGTTGCTGAAAGCTCGATATCTTCCCATGCAGAGCATTGGTCTTGCCTGTGAGAAAGAACTTCACCAGGAAATTGGTGGAACATAGTGCCCACGTAGTATTCTTCTCCTTGTTGGCATAGAACCACTGCTTCGCTTTCCCCAAGAGTGAGAATGGGAAAAGGCAAAGTAGTATAGCATCTATGGGGACGTCCTTGATAGTGAAAGTGCCGCAGATCTCCAGAAAGTGTTGGAGATGAGCACTAGCATCTTTATGGGCCTTCCTGCGGAACATGGCTTGCTTGCACCATGTTGATTAGCACTGGCTTGAGCTCAAATGATCCATTAATGCCCATAGCTAGCCCAATACAGATGTTGGCCGTAGTGGGAGCTAAGAACTCACAAAGTGACTTGTCAGCCATGGCTTCAAACTCTAGTGTCAACTTTGAGTAGGTTGATCTTCTAACTCAGGAGGATTGGCAAGCTGAGATGTTGATGATGTTGATTGATTCCTTGATATGACCACGTCAACAAGTAAGATGTCACAAGCTCCAAGTCAAGCTACATCTACTCAAGTTTTACCTACGCCGACACCAGCCCAAATTATTGATGGACCGATTACATGTAATCGTGCAAAGAAACTACAATAAGAGGTCCACGTGCTACTTTGTGAGATTCATTTTAACATTAATGAGAATTATATACTACCTAAGTTTTGTATCTTGATTGTACTCAGGTATATAGAAGAAGAGAAGGATGAATCGGACCCTGAAGAATGAACAAGTGCAAGTCCTAGAAGACAAACTAGCAAAACAGACTAGAAGAGTAAAAAACGGACCAGTGGAGTCAAGAACGGACCAGTGCAAAGAAATCTTCATAACTTTTTACTCACAATAGCTATGAAGGCCCATGAGGACTTGTTGGAAATTTTGTCAAGTCTACTTTCCAATGAATCTAGTAGCGACCAGTTTGAATACTCCATATTGCTTGTAGACCAGATTTAGTACAGGCTGCTTAGAAGGTCAATAGTTTGTCGTGACAGAATATTGGTACAACTTGCTGAGTAAAACTGTAGCAATCTACAATATTTCATGCTGGATGGCATACATTGCTGGAAAGCCCTTTGAGTCTAGTTTCACACCCAAGAAATGGTTCATCATTTGGACTTCCCAATAAAAAGTTATAGTCAGTTTATTGGAAACTGGTCTGGAGGCCAACAGTCACGCGAAGCCAGTTCGGGAATCTATTTTGAGGGGACCTTTCACATTGCCTTTCCTTAGAAACTCTATTTCGTTTTCATACCTATCTAGAAGGGTTGTTCCTAGTATAAATATTCCCTACCTCTAAGCTATTAGTGACCTTCGATCATTTTGATAAACAACATGATATTGCAGCCGCGCTGCTGAGTGCCTTACTCAACCTTTGGTCTTCCTTGTTCTTCTTGGACTTATGAAGTGAATCCTCTAGGTTCCCTACTTCGTGCTCTACAGCTTCCATTTGGTTGTGCCGTACTATGTGGATTAGTTCTGGATTATGGTTCTACGGTCGTTTGGAGATCGAGTCGAAGTCTTCGCGGTTCCGGTGCCTCTCTCCCCGTCGCTTGGTCGCATCCAACGTTTGTCAGGTATAAAACTAGTTACCCATTGTTCATAGCAAGTTAACCTTGATCTTTTGATCTACTATCGTGAAGATTGGACCACCCCCGTACCAATTCATATCGGTACCCTGTCAACTGGTATCAAAGCTTTCGTTGTCACGATAGGTCGCATAATCATCGACATATTTATCTTTAGTATATCTATCATTTGTTACTAATTTGTTCATCACCTATAGTCCACTGAAAAAGCCACAAAAAATCCTAAAGCCCTTTGACGGTACTATTATCTTGTGTTTTTGTGTTCACCAAGTTGCTAGTCACCCTCTTTACATATATTGTGTTGTGTTTCATTTGTTATCCACACCCCTGTTAGTATAAAAAAGAGTTCAAAAAATCAGAGAAAAAAATTCAGAGAAAAGAAAAGAGAAAGAATAGAAAAGTAGAAGAAGAGGAAAGGGGTTGTACTGCGGTTTGCTCACTAAAAATTTCAGTTTACATATTTAGATTCTTGGTGATTTATATACCAGCAACATTATATCTTTTGAGCACATCAAACCACTTGATTTTTAGTACCGTAGCCTCCCTTGTTTAGCCACCTATAGCTCCACCAAAAACTGAAACTAGGACATTCGACTCTTAATCCTTGCTACCTCGGAATCACTTCTGTTGAGCTGCTACACTAGCACAATTCACTGTCCTTGAGAATAGGAAATAGCATTGGTAAGTAAGAGGTGAGGTTGTATGATTCCACAAATTTACCCATTCCACTATATTTTCTTAGTGCTAACATGACAGGCTCCAACTCAAGTATTCATGGTGATTGTCATGGAGAAGAAGAACCCTGTTGACACTTGCTAACACCACTTGAATACTAGGTTGTCATCCCCAGCATGGCATTAGAGTGTATTATGGTATTTATACGCACACAGATAAATCTGCAAGCGCACGGATACCGTTGTAGCTTTTACCCGGTTAAATGATTTATCGTATCCACAGGGAAACGGGAGAACCAACTACGCTCTAACTTAACCAAGATAGATAGATAGGTGTAAATAGGAAAGATGGTAGAATTGAATAAGAACAATATTAAAGGTAAGATAACAATGGGTGATAATTTGGGAATAGAGAGTAGAGCAATCTAGTATATGGGCGATGGTAGGAGAACAGAGAGGATAACTATGGTTTCTCTACTTCAATGGGTATGTCTATGTCTGGGACGAACCACGTGATAAGATTACACCACAAAGGATGGTTATCCATAGGTCAATAAACCCTACCAGTCCTGCTAACGGGAAGTAGACTACAGTGGACCAACATAGCTGTCACCTACGTGGCCTACCACACGATCCGGCTAGACAGGGGATATCCACAATAATCTAGGTCTAAGCACCACGCTTACACCTAGTGGCAGATCTAGGATGAAGGCCTAGGGGAGGCTAAACAGTAAACTTATAGGGTTAAAGCTAGAGATTAATAAAAATTTAAGGCTAATTAATCCTAATCTAATGGATAAATCATACTTATAGGGGGGGCTGGAGCCCACCTAGCCCCCCTTTGAATCCACCACTGCTTACACCTATACTACAACTCTCACCTATAGCGTCCTATAGATTAAAGTACTCAAAAGAGTTGTGAACCAGAACATACATGGATAGTAATTGCATAATGAAATAAGAAGTAGATTACCAGAGTCATCCCATGAGCAAGCTTGATTAGAGCTTGATCATGGCGAAGTACAACCGGAGGAAGAACCGATAGGCCAGCCTCTCCAATCCTCCCTCGCTCTCCATTTCACTACTATCTAGATCTACTCTAGTTTAGAGAAGAGAGGAGAGCTCTCATCTCCAAACCCTAGCTTTTGCTCTGTCTATGAATAATGAATAGGGATGAAGGGGGTGTCTCCTCCAGGGGCTAGGGGTCCTGCTTATATAGCCCTTCCAAATGAATGTGGGCCGTCGGATCAAACCAACCTTAATCGCACGATTTTCCTTGATCCTCAAAGGCGGTGGAGCATAATCCTCGAGGCGGAGCCTGATTGGTCCAGATGACAGGGCGGGCGCCCAAGGGGGGAGGGCGGGCGCCCTGTCCCCGAGCCCGCTCGGCTTCCCGTTCGTTCCCGTGGCTTCTGGAGTCTTCTAGATGATAGAAAATTGGTGCACACGTTAATATCTCTATGTCAACCCGACATGTGGGCCTTTCCTCCATATTTCTTGATAACCCTCTGTAGAAATAGACAAACACCAAAACTTGTGGAATTGTGTCAGATAAAACCCTAAGTCTGGGTGTCAGTTGCATTTGGATCCTTTTCTTTATTTATTTGATGATTATATTTGGTACTTAAGCACCGTCAACAACCCTCCCAAGCTTACCTCTTGCTCGTCCCTGAGCAAGGATGAACTCAAGAGTTTCTACAGTGGTTTCATGCCTTAAAGGTACACATGCGTTCAAACAAGATCTCATCTCTGGGTTAGAGTAAATTGTTAAGATTTAAACTTACTCATATTACCTTCCACCATGGGGCTTGTAACCGTCACTTGTGTCTTGAGTAGTTAAAGGATAGAACGGTCAAGTCAAGTGCCATGTCTCTTGTTCTTTGATCAACTATAGCTCTGGAGTTTTTGCAGATTTTCAAAATAAAACTCAGAGATTCCTTGTATGACTCTCTCAATTCTCTCTTTGTGGTATTTCTGGATCCTCACCAAGGCAGTGATGATATATGCTTTCTCTCAAAGTATGTAGTATTTGTAGTATGAGGCATAGTGTTATTGCCTTCTCTCTCATCCTACTCTAATAAGGCTTTGATATCTGGAGCTCATAGGTGGGAGATAAGGCATACATACTTACAAGACATTTATTGCATAGTCAAACCATGGATCCAGAGAAACAAGTCAATAAGTCAAATCAAGATGTGCATGTGTGGCAAATGAATGGTGTATGGTGATGATGGTGATAATGGTGAAAACAATGGTGAAAGCCTAATTCTACTTTTGCTCTTTGGAGGGGATACATACATTTCTTGCACTTTGAAGCTTTTTGAGGGGAATGAGATGCTCTATATTTTCTTTTTCTTTTCTCTCAAGTGGGTATCTTGTACCCCTAATTCTATTGTCGGACACTTGTCCATTTTCTTTTTCTTTTCTCTCAAGTGGGTATCTTGTACCCCGAATACATAGAATTTGTTCAAAAACAACCTTTCTCAGGATAAGGTGAGGAAAACCCATACACACACCTAAGAGAGTTTTATCGAGTCTGTGACCTCCTTCACATAGAAGGCATGTCCGATGAGACCCTTAAATGGAAGCTCTTTCCGTTCTCTTTAACAGGAAAAGCTAGACATTGGTATAAACTCAAAGTAGGGAGTGTTCATGGAGATTGGAAGGAGTTATATAATAGTTTTCTTTTTAAATATTTTCCAATCTCCAAAGTGGCAGAACTTCGGCGTGAGATTATTTCTTTTAGACAATTGGAAGAAGAATCTCTTGGCAAATCATGGGACCGCTTTATTGATTCATTGAGTGGAAAGTTTCCTAGCATTTATATCCCTGAGAAAGAGAAAGAATCAGTTCCTAGACAAGAAGAAGAAGTTTCGATAGCTAGATCACAACCCCTTCAATCCCAAACTTTAGTTATCGATCCTAAACCATCAATACCCCAAAATTCTCCAAGGGAGGAAGGAATTCCGACCTTACATCTTTCACATGCTGATGGTTTAGACTTCTGGTTCCATAAGAGACCTTCAAGCAGGGATAATTCAAATCCTTGCAATAATGGTTCTCTTAGAGAATGTCCTAGTTCCTGTTATGAAGAAGTCGAGGATGATATATCAAGTGAAGGAGAGCTAAACCATATAGAAGATTCTATCTGCTCCCCTTCCATGTTCACAAGTTCTAAATCCATCCTTGACCATAGAGATCCCTCTTATCCCTCTCCTTTTCAGTCTCATGAGGATCCTAGCAATTCACCAAGACGACCAAACCATAGGAGTCATGAAGACCATAAGGATGGCATGTCAAGTAATGCCACAGAAGGAGAGCTAAGCCATATAGAAGATTCTATCAGCTCCCCTGTCTTGATCACAAGTTCTAAATGGCTAGAATGTGTAGAATGGATGGATAACGAAGAAGCCTTAATGGATTCTGACTTTGGCTCAGTTTCAAATGGTGAGTTCATGACTCCCTTTGAAGATGAGATTCATCCAACTATAGAAGAGGACATAGGTGAGACCAATCCAGGAGAAACTCCGAACATTCAGATTGGAGACAGAGATAACATTAATGAGCATGGAATTTATTTCATAGCCACTTCGTTTACTCCATGCTCATATGCAACATCTTCCCAATCTATTGGTCTCTCCAACATCACCACATTTGAGATCTCCAACACCCTCTTCCTTTCTATTAATAAAAACTTTAAAAGGGCAGTTGTCGATGCATATGTCTATAAGAAATATTACAGATCTCGTTGAGTTGATCTTGATATAGGTCAGCGTTGGAGGGGAAACCACTTCACCGACATAAATTGATGGTTTCCCAAGGACAAGCTTAGTGTCCTAAAATAAGCACTTATCAGATCGTAACATGAGCTTTTAATTATTTATAACATTACCTTGTGTATTGAGCTGTTGATGCAAAAGCTGATCTGCAAACACAAAGGGCTAATATCCGATTTAAACGTTAAGGCGTGCCAGCCGATTTGACCTTACTATCGGCAAAGGTGATAACTCGAATACTTTGGTCCCGACAACAGCGATGCGCCCGGATGCCACGGCCAAGAGGTATTCACGCGGAACTTGAGAACACGCCGAGCTTAAGTCGACGAATTCCTAAGAACTCGTAATAAAAAGGAAAAAGTATGACGAAGTCGTCGAAATAGTAGATGCTAGAATATGAGTAAAAACTAGTGTTTGATTGATTGGTAGATTCCTCTTGATTACAAGGCCCTATGGTCCACATTTATACCCTGCTCAAAGAGCTACAACCAGACACGACTAGAACTCGAATTCCAAATTAAACAGAATCCGTATACAAAACGATATAAATAACTAAGGAAAACATAAAACTATCCCCCCGTGACAAGCTGGAACACCTCCACAAGCCGATCGGCAACTTCCAAGCTCTCCCCCCGCATCATCGGCAGACTGCCTTGTTGTAGCCATCGGCACAAACACATCATCACCCATGGACTTGGTCACGTTCAGCCATCCCTCCATCGGCAACTATCCTCATCGACAACTCATCCTGTAGATCAAGTACTGCCGTCTCGTCCTGCCGACCTACACTCTACTGATTATGGACACGTACCCAAAAACGGTGTCAACACATGCCCCCCCAATTTCGGAGTATGAAAGCATTAATGCTCCGAAATTCTTCGTAGTAAATGATGCCTTTCCGTAATTAATTTTCTCAATTTGGTAACCGACAGCCTTAATCTGAACAACCCTGATCTGATTCTTCCGCAGATTCCTCGAAATCCTCAACTTCCCAAACGGGCGCCCCCACTTTAATCACCTATCAGCAATATCACCGTTACAGGGACTTGCCGATGGACTGACCAGGACGTCCATATCTTATCCTCCCAAACGGCTATCTCCACTTCATTCGCCCATAGGCAATATTACCGTTACAAGGCGCTGCCGATGGACCGACCAGGAGATCCCGCACAGTAAAATATCTCTGGATAATGACCGCTTCCGGTCAAATCGCCTGCACAATCCCTTGATTACCGTGCGAACAGTTACCATATCTACCTGAGTACCCTCGGATTTCACGGATACGGCGAAGAGATAAGTCAGATTTGCCCTTGCCCGTTTTGTCCTATAAATAGTTCCATCTCGGGTACTCCTTTCCCATCACATCATTCCACAGCTCCAACTCCACTTTCCCGGCGGCGGCGCTATTCCAGAGCTCCAAGATCTCCAACGAAGCCCCTTCTTCACCAACTCCGAAGCCCTCGATCATCCTCTTCGTGACAAGATGGCCATCAACTTCACCGTTCCTGAGGTCAGTTCTTCACTCCACCTTTTGTGCTTTTTCTCGCATCCCTGTTCATCCGCAATCCATTTTACTGAACATTTTCTTTTTCTTTCTTTGTCTTTCTTTTACCTTCAAAACCATTAGGATCTGTCCAACAAAATTGTCATCCCCACCGATCAACCACACCTCCAATGTCTTGGTCCGTTAGGGAATCCAGATCCAACTGACCTCGTTAACGCAGAAACCAACAGGATCCCTTTTAGAGCCGAGAACTTCTCTTTGGATCTATGGAAGGAAACCTTCCGTTCCGGGCCCAGTCCTACCGTGGGATGGAAGGATTAGTTCTTGAGGGTCAGCCACTCAAATGAAGTCCAGTGGGGCGAGAGAAAACTAGACCAATGCATCAGATTGTCTATTGCCGATATGCATAGGAATGAATCACTGCTGATAGCTGCATCATACATCTTGTCAGACACGCTCAATGCCTTTGTCTTTGGCCACGGCCCTGCTTCCCCTACACTTGCCGATGTAGTTATGCTCACTGGCCTAGATGTATCTTCTGCCGATAGCACTCATTTTTTCGATACCAAACCCAGTGCTGAGGTAGAAACTCGTGCCATCGGCGGTTGGTCAGGGTACATCCAAAAATACAGACGAACAGGCCCTGTCAACATAAAGGAGCAGACCAGCTTCCTGAACATGTGGTTAGACAAATTCGTGTTTTGCGGCCGATCGGCAGGACCAACCTTCGTCTATCTAGCAGCAGCAGAAAATTTGGCTAATGGTGGCCGATTTCCCCTCGGCCGATACCTGCTCGGTGCAGCCTACCACCTCCTTCACCAAGTGACCAGAAAACTCCTACTCGGCCAGCCCATCGGCAACTTGGGAGGTCCCTGGTGGTTCATCGACATGTGGCTCAGCCTCCACATGCACAAGCGTCTTGAGTTTGACCTTTTTGCACAGTGTTTTCCAAGGGACATAGCCGAGGACTATGAACTGGATGAAGAAGAATCAGCAACACGCCCTCCCCTAAACTTCGGTGAGGCTGTTATAGTTCTGCCTGGTACAGGGGGTAATGCAGATCAGGTCAGCCGATTCTTCCAAACCTTGTATGAAGGCTTGACCAGCGAGCAACGAGCATGGTTGCCTTATGACGATCCAGACACCATGTTTCCACTGGTTTTCCATCCGTTCAATGATGCTCTCAACAAGGATCACGAAGTGATGATGGCACTGATCACTCCCAGAGCTATACCAGTAAATTTCTTTGGTAGTGGGAAAACCTCCTACCAAACCTATGAGTTTTACAACCCATCGGCACTAGCTCGTCAATTAGCTTTCGACCAGCTGCCGATTGCACTCTGTTATGCCGATGTGATAAAACCCAGGGAAACCATCACTAACCTCCTCAAATGGATTCGAGTAGCCCAACTGCCATCAAATGCCGAAACAGATGCAGACTTGTCAGAGTGGGTTCCAGCCGCCTTCATCACTCAGTCGTACAAACAATGGTGGGCAGAATGGAAGGAGCATCTGTTCTGCAGATCGGCCCTTACGTACCGCGGCATGATCGATCCCGAGTACGAAGTTCCCGATAATACTGTAAGTAT